>NC_069503.1:1114275737-1114278237 GCF_027579735.1 Bombina bombina
TGTCCAGTCCGGCCTGCTGAATGGCATCCCCCTGGACAGATGTGGCCGAGAAAGCCACCATAGAAGAGAGTTTCTGGTCTCTTGATCCAGATTCAGAGTAGGGGACAAGTCTGAGTAATCCCCATTCCACTGACTTAGCATGCACAATTGCAGCGGTCTGAGATGTAGACGTGCAAAGGGAACTATGTCCATTGCTGCTACCATTAAGCCGATCACCTCCATGCATTGAGCTACTGACGGGAGTTGAATGGAATGAAGGACACGGCATGCATTTAGAAGCTTTGTTAATCTGTCTTCTGTCAGATAAATCTTCATTTCCACAGAATCTATAAGAGTCCCTAAGAATGGAACTCTTGTGAGAGGAAAAAGAGAACTCTTCTTTTCGTTCACTTTCCATCCATGCGACCTTAGAAATGCCAGAACTAACTCTGTATGAGACTTGGCAGTTTGAAAGCTTGAAGCTTGTATCAGAATTTCGTCTAGGTACGGAGCTACCGAAATTCCTCGCGGTCTTAGTACCGCCAGAAGGGCACCCAGAACCTTTGTAAAGATTCTTGGAGCCGTAGCCAATCCGAATGGAAGAGCTACAAACTGGTAATGCCTGTCTAAGAAGGCAAACCTTAGATACCGGTAATGATCTTTGTGAATCGGTATGTGAAGGTAAGCATCCTTTAAATCCACTGTGGTCATGTACTGACCCTTTTGGATCAAGGGTAAGATTGTCCGAATATTTTCCATTTTGAACGATGGAACTCTTAGGAATTTGTTTAGGATCTTTAAATCCAAGATTGGCCTGAAAGTTCCCTCTTTTTTGGGAACCACAAACAGGTTTGAGTAAAACCCTTGTCCTTGTTCCGACCGCGGAACCGGATGGATCACTCCCATTAATAACAGATCCTGTACACAGCGTAGAAACGCTTCTTTCTTTATCTGGTTTGTTGACAACCTTGACAGATGAAATCTCCCTCTTGGGGGAGAGAATTTGAAGTCTAGAAGGTATCCCTGAGATATGATCTCTAGCGCCCAGGGATCCTGAACATCTCTTGCCCAAGCCTGGGCGAAGAGAGAGAGTCTGCCCCCCACTAGATCCGGTCCCGGATCGGGGGCCCTCGGTTCATGCTGTCTTTGGGGCAGCAGCAGGTTTCCTGGCCTGCTTGCCCTTGTTCCAGGACTGGTTAGGTTTCCAGCCTTGTCTGTAACGAGCAACAGCTCCTTCCTGTTTTGGTGCAGTGGAAGTTGATGCTGCTCCTGCTTTGAAATTCCGAAAGGGACGAAAATTAGACTGTCTAGCCTTAGCTTTGGCTTTGTCTTGAGGCAGGGCGTGGCCCTTACCTCCTGTAATGTCAGCGATAATTTCTTTCAAACCGGGCCCAAATAAAGTTTGCCCCTTGAAAGGTATATTAAGCAATTTGGACTTAGAAGTTACATCAGCTGACCAGGATTTTAGCCACAGCGCCCTACGTGCCTGAATGGCGAATCCTGAGTTCTTAGCCGTAAGTTTGGTTAAATGTACTACGGCCTCCGAAATGAATGAATTAGCTAGTTTAAGGACTCTAAGCCTGTCCGTAATGTCGTCCAGCGTAGCTGAATTAAGGTTCTCTTCCAGAGACTCAATCCAAAATGCTGCCGCAGCCGTAATCGGCGCGATGCATGCAAGGGATTGCAATATAAAACCTTGTTGAACAAACATTTTCTTAAGGTAACCCTCTAATTTTTTATCCATTGGATCTGAAAAAGCACAGCTATCCTCCACCGGGATAGTGGTACGCTTAGCTAAAGTAGAAACTGCTCCCTCCACCTTAGGAACCGTTTGCCATAAGTCCCGTGTGGTGGCGTCTATTGGAAACATCTTTCTAAATATAGGAGGGGGTGAGAACGGCACACCGGGTCTATCCCACTCCTTAGTAACAATTTCAGTTAGTCTCTTAGGTATAGGAAAAACGTCAGTACTCGCCGGTACCGCAAAGTATTTATCCAACCTACACAATTTCTCTGGAATTGCAACAGTGTTACAATCATTAAGAGCCGCTAAAACCTCCCCTAGTAATACACGGAGGTTCTCCAATTTAAATTTAAAATTTGAAATATCTGAATCCAATCTGTTTGGATCAGAACCATCACCCACAGAATGAAGCTCTCCGTCCTCATGCTCTGCAAGCTGTGACGCAGTATCAGACATGGCCCTAGAATTATCAGCGCACTCTGTTCTCACCCCAGAGTGATCACGCTTGCCTCTTAGTTCTGGTAATTTAGCCAAAACTTCAGTCATAACAGTAGCCATATCTTGTAATGTTATCTGTAATGGCCGCCCAGATGTACTAGGCGCCATAATATCACGCACCTCCCGGGCGGGAGATGCAGGTACTGACACGTGAGGCGAGTTAGTCGGCATAACTCTCCCCTCGCTGTTTGGTGAAATTTGTTCAATTTGTACAGATTGGCTTTTATTTAAAGTAGCATCAATACAGTTAGTACATAAATTTCTATTGGGCTCCACCTT
>NC_069503.1:1114290737-1114495689 GCF_027579735.1 Bombina bombina
AGTTCTCCAAGGGCCAGGGTGCTAGAGTAGTTGAAATGTAGCAAAACAGGAAACAGCACTCTCTGGACTTAAGTAAAAAACAAGTAGTTTATTCAGTAACGTTTCGGGGAATGCTCCCCTTCATCAGACCAACAACATACAAGTGAGACAAACATTTAAGCATACACAAACCCCTCCCCCTAGTGCAAAAAAACGCCAAAAATGGTTGCCATAGCAACCAAGCAACCAGTTCAAAGTAAATACATTT
This sequence comes from Bombina bombina, assembly GCF_027579735.1. Taxonomy (NCBI): domain Eukaryota; kingdom Metazoa; phylum Chordata; class Amphibia; order Anura; family Bombinatoridae; genus Bombina; species Bombina bombina. Next base: position 1,114,290,985 of record NC_069503.1, read on the forward strand.
ACCAATGCAACAATGACATCAAAGAAACCAGATCATTATGGTTAATTAGCATCAGGTCAATTAGCAAATCAACACATCATCCTCCCACATAATACACCTGCTGTATATTAGTACTTCTAATACCCCAGTGGCAGTGTGTCCTTTTAAAGAGACATATCACAATATTATTAGCTAAGTACAGGAACACAAGAATGTGTAGAAAAAAGGGGTTGAAAAAACGTTTAGTTAAACCTCGGCACCTCAGCATATTGAAATGCAATTCACGTAATGCACTTATAGTAAATGCCTAACTCATAATACCCGTACTACATAGTCAAGGGTCATGTGTACCATAAATGCTATAGAAGCAAATAGCAGCAAACACGTTATACAGATACCTCCAACGATGTGACCGTATTACATGCACAAAGTGTAGCACGACCTATGTAATCACCCTGTTCAGCATCGGACCAACCTCGCGCTGAATCTAGCATAGCTACTAGCGGAACAACAAGGGATATGCGCATGCGTGGAAACCCGGCACAGTCCAGCCCCCAATGCTCCAGCTAGGTACCCAATAGAATAGAAAGGACAAGCCCCCACACCGGACAAACAAAGTTAATAAAATGGCATGGTAAGAGGGCCCCAAGTTACTACTAAGGGAAGGAAGGGTCCGGGTCATGAACGTAATAAATGCAGCAGGATATGCAGTAGAAGATAGTACAACACCCCTAATACCCAGATATCAGGAGTCACCCACTTAGGTCTAGTAACCCAGCTAGTTCAGTCTGACATACACGATGAGAAGGGTATATGCGTCTGTCCTTTCTAACCTGTTAGCACCGGTCTTGCGGTCAAGACACCTATTGTCCGTGCATAGGCAATTTTACAGGGTCACAAAAAGGATGTCTATAAGTGTGCGCATGCGTGTAAGCCATGGCCAGTCAATTATTACTGTGTAAGGCAAGGTCCCTGATAGGCCGTCTGGGACAAGCCCCTATCCCTGTGTGAGTGACAGTTTTGCTATGAGATAGGGGGGTAGGGGTCCAAAGTCAAAAGATATGTTGGTCACAGTATGTTTCAGGCTGATGCTGTGATTACAGGTTTGCTAGAGCCCGGTGGCCCAGAATTATAAGGATCGCTATAAAGGAAAAGAGACCCCTAAACTAATGTGAATAAATACATAGTGCAGGCAGGTCCCATCCCCCTAGATACAGAAAATACTAGTGCTAACAGGGTTCCGTAGTGCACGGTTAGTAGCACCAGCACTCAGTGATGTGTCAACACTGCGGTGTGCATCAAAAGTAACATCCACTAATATACATAACAGCAACAACCTAAATAAGGGTACACCCATTGGGCACCCCTCCTGGAGGATAAATATGGGCAGAGCCTACAGCCAATCAGCAACCAGACTTCATGAACCCACAGTGGATAAAAGAATGCAAACATAGTATCAGATACTGTACAAACTAAATTAATCCCCTTAGAAAGATACAACCAGATACATTAGAAGCGTACACAGCTTAGTTCATAAAAAACAGTGCCAGTTTATCCCCATGTTCAAACCTCTGGGGTGTATAGTGTCCAGTTTGAAAATCCACTCGGCCTCCTTCTGTAAGAGACGGGTGTCCCTGTCACCTCCCCTAGGCATTGGGGGTACATGATCGATGAGTTTAAATCTCAGGTCCGCCACAGAGTGACCCTTCTCCATAAAATGTCTGGCCACCGGTTGGTCACTCTTGCCTTTCTCACTTGCCGTCCGGATAGCACTCCTGTGATTAGCCATCGTTTTCTTAATGTCATCTGACGTCTTACCTATATAGAATAGGCCACAGTTGCAATTCAGCATGTACACCACAAATTTTGTGGTACACGTAAGGAAATGCTTGATCTTGTAGCTCGTGTTATTGTGTGGATGTTTGAATTGCTTGCATTGCAGCATGGCGTTACACGTTACACAACTCGGGCACTTGTAGGAGCCCCTTTTGGTGTTTGTCTTGACCTTGCTGTAGCTCTCAGTTGGATCAGTGTTCATTAAGATGTCTTTTAGGTTTCTTCCCCTCTTATATCCAATTCTGGGTGGTCCATAGTCGTGGTATGGTAATGATGGGTCAGTCTGGACAATATCCCATTTCTCTTTTAAAGTAACTCCTAGTGTTCTCGTGCTAGGGGTGTATGCAGTGACAAAATTCATCCTCTTCTGTTGGTCTCTTTTTGGCATTTTCATGCTCAACTGGGCCCTTGCTTCCTTTATAGTGTTACCATTGTATCCTCTGCTGTAAAACCGTGATTCCATTTCTTTCAGTTGTACCTCACGGTTTTCCTCTGATGTGTTATTGCGGATGACTCTCAGCAGCTGTGCCTTAGGGATGGCTTTTATGAGTGATCTTGGATGGTAACTAGAAGCATGTATCAGTGTGTTTCTGTCGGTAGACTTTTTAAATAAGGTGGTACCCAATCTGTTGTTTATCTTATATATATATATACATACATACACCATAGTCCAGTAATTGCACTCTCTGGACTTAACTCACAGCAAACTTTATTGTGAACGTTTTCGGTGCATTCCTCCTTCCTTGTCTGAGGAAGGAGTGAATGTTCCGAAAATATTCACAATAAAGTTTGTTGTGAGTTAAATCCAGAGAGTGCAATTACTGGACTGTGGTATTTTGGAATTTTCTGCACCCTGGTCCTTATCTTTAAAGTGAGTGGGAGTGCACTTTGTCTACATTGGATATATATATACTTTGTAGACAAAGTGCACTCCCACTCAGATCATGCTGATGAAGGGGAAGATATCCCTGAAAACGTTTCATCAATAAACAAGATTTTGTTTCACTTTACAAAAAGACCTGAGAGTGCATCTTATTCTTGAGGATTTTATATATATATATATATATATATATATATATATATATATATATATATATATATATATATATATATAAAAATAACATAATTTATGCTTACCTGATAAATTTATTTCTCTTGTAGTGTATTCAGTCCATGGGTCATCCATTACTTATGGGATATATTCCCTTCCCAACAGGAAGTTGCAAGAGGATCACCCAAGCAGAGCTGCTATATAGCTCCTCCCCTCACATGTCATATCCAGTCATTCGACCGAAACAAGACAAGAAAGGAGAAACCATAGGGTGCAGTGGTGACTGGAGTTTTAATTAAAATTTAGATCTGCCTTAAAAAGACAGGGCGGGTCGTGGACTGAATACACTACAAGAGAAATAAATTTATCAGGTAAGCATAAATTATGTTTTCTCTTGTTAAGTGTATTCAGTCCACGGGTCATCCATTACTTATGGGATACCAATACCAAAGCCAAAGTACACGGATGATGGGAGGGACAAGGCAGGAACTTAAACGGAAGGAACCACTGCCTGTAGAACCTTTCTCCCAAAAACAGCCTCCGAAGAAGCAAAAGTGTCAAATTTGTAAAATTTTGAAAAAGTGTGAAGCGAAGACCAAGTTGCAGCCTTGCAAATCTGTTCAACAGAGGCCTCATTCTTAAAGGCCCAGGTGGAAGCCACAGCTCTAGTGGAATGAGCTGTAATTCTTTCAGGGGGCTGCTGTCCAGCAGTCTCATAGGCTAAACGTATTATGCTACGAAGCCAAAAGGAGAGAGAGGTTGCCAAAGCTTTTTGACCTCTCCTCTGACCAGAGTACACGACAAACAGGGAAGAAGTTTGACGAAAATCTTTAGTTGCCTGTAAATAGAACTTCAGGGCACGGACTACGTCCAGATTATGCAAAAGTCGTTCCTTCTTGGAAGAAGGATTAGGACATAATGATTGGACAACAATCTCCTGATTGATATTCCTGTTACAAACTACCTTAGGTAAAAACCCAGGTTTAGTATGCAGAACTACCTTGTCTGAATGGAAAATCAGATAAGGAGAATCACAATGTAAGGCCGATAACTCAGAGACTCTTCGAGCCTAGGAAATAGCCATCAAAAACAGAACTTTCCAAGATAAAAGCTTAATATCAATGGAATGAAGGGGTTCAAACAGAACCCCTTGAAGAACTTTAAGAACCAAGTTTAAGCTCCACGGAGGAGCAACAGTCTTAAACACAGGATTAATCCTAGCCAAAGCCTGACAAAAAGCCTGGACGTCTGGAACTTCTGCCAGACGTTTGTGTAAGAGAATAGACAGAGCAGAAATCTGTCCCTTTAACGAACTAGCAGATAAGCCCTTTTCTAAACCCTCTTGTAGAAAGGACAATATCCTAGGAATCCTAACCTTACTCCATGAGTAGCCCTTGGATTCGCACCAATATAAATATTTACGCCATATCTTATGGTAAATTTTTCTGGTAACAGGCTTCCGTGCCTGTATTAAGGTATCAATAACTGACTCCGAGAAGCCACGCTTTGATAGGATCAAGCGTTCAATCTCCATGCAGTCAGCCTCAGAGAAATTAGATTTGGATGTTTGAAAGGACCTTGTATTAGAAGGTCCTGCCTCAGAGGTAGAGACCATGGTGGACAGGACGACATGTCCACTAGGTCTGCATACCAGGTCCTGCGTGGCCACGCAGGCGCTATCAGAATCACCGATGCTCTCTCCTGTTTGATCTTGGCAATCAGTCGAGGTAGCATCGGAAATGGTGGAAACACATAAGCCATGTTGAAGACCCAAGGGGCTGTCAGAGCATCTATCAGCGCCGCTCCCGGGTCCCTGGACCTGGATCCGTAACAAGGAAGCTTGGCGTTCTGGCGAGACGCCATGAGATCCAGATCTGGTTTGCCCCAACGATGAATCAGTTGAGCGAAGACCTCCGGATGAAGTTCCCACTCCCCCGGATGAAAAGTCTGGCGACTTAGAAAATCCGCCTCCCAGTTCTCCACGCCTGGGATGTAGATCGCTGACAGGTGGCAAGAGTGAGACTCTGCCCAGCAAATTATCTTTGAGACTTCCAACATCGCTAGGGAACTCCTGGTTCCCCCTTGATGGTTGATGTAAGCCACAGTCGTGATGTTGTCCGACTGAAATCTGATGATCCTCAGTGTTGCTAACTGAGGCCAAGCTAGAAGAGCATTGAATATTGCTTTCAACTCCAGAATATTTATTGGAAGGAGTTTCTCCTCCTGAGTCCATAATCCCTGAGCCTTCAGAGAGTTCCAGACTGCGCCCCAACCTAGAAGGCTGGCATCTGTTGTTACAATTGTCCAATCTGGCCTGCGAAAGGTCATCCCCTTGGACAGATGGACCAGAGAAAGCCACCAGAGAAGAGAATCTCTGGTCTCTTGATCCAGATTTAGTAGAGGTGACAAATCTGAGTAATCCCCATTCCACTGACTTAGCATGCATAATTGCAGAGGTCTGAGATGCAGGCGCGCAAATGGTACTATGTCCATTGCCGCTACTATTAAGCCGATTACTTCCATGCACTGAGCTACTGACGGGCGTGGAATGGAATGAAGGACACGGCAAGCATTTCAAAGTTTTGATAACCTGGCCTCCGTCAGGTAAATTTTCATTTCTACAGAATCTATCAGAGTCCCTAGGAAGGAGACTCTTGTGAGTGGTGATAGAGAACTCTTTTCCATGTTCACCTTCCACCCATGCGACCTCAGAAATGCCAGAACAATCTCTGTATGAGACTTGGCAATTTGAAAACTTGACGCTTGTATCAGAATGTCGTCTAGGTACGGAGCCACCTCTATGCCTCGCGGTCTTAGCACCGCTAGGAGTGAGCCCAGAACCTTTGTAAAAATTCTCGGGGCCGTAGCTAACCCGAAGGGAAGAGCTACAAACTGGTAATGCCTGTTTAGAAAGGCAAATCTTAGGTACTGATAATGATCTTTGTGAATCGGTATATGAAGGTAGGCATCCTTTAAGTCTACTGTGGTCATGTATTGACCCTCTTGGATCATGGGTAGGATGGTTCGAATAGTTTCCATTTTGAATGATGGAACTCTTAGGAATTTGTTTAAGATTTTTAGGTCCAAGATTGGTCTGAAGGTTCCCTCTTTCTTGGGAACCACAAACAGATTTGAGTAAAAACCTTGCCCTTGTTCCGTCCGCGGAACTGGGTGGATCACCCCCATTACTAAGAGGTCTTGTACACAGCGTAGAAATGCCTCTTTCTTTATTTGGTTTGCTGATAACCTTGAAAGATGAAATCTCCCTTGTGGAGGAGAAGCTTTGAAGTCCAGAAGATATCCCTGAGATATGATCTCCAACGCCCAGGGATCCTGGACATCTCTTGCCCAAGCCTGGGAGAAGAGAGATAGTCTGCCCCCCACTAGATCCGTTTCCGGATAGGGGGCCCTCTCTTAATGCTGTCTTAGGGGCAGAAGTAGGCTTTCTGGCCTGCTTGCCCTTGTTCCAGGGCTGGTTAGCTTTCCAGCCCTGTCTGTAACGAGCAACAGTTCCTTCCTGTTTTGGAGCGGAGGAAGTTGATGCTGCTCCTGCCTTGAAGTTACGAAAGGCACGAAAATTAGACTGTTTGGCCTTTGATTTGGCCCTGTCCTGAGGAAGAGTATGACCCTTACCTCCAGTAATGTCAGCAATAATTTCTTTCAAGCCGGGCCCGAATAAGGTCTGCCCCTTGAAAGGAATATTAAGCAATTTAGATTTAGAAGTCACGTCAGCTGACCAGGATTTAAGCCATAGCGCTCTGCGCGCCTGGATGGCGAATCCGGAGTTCTTAGCCGTTAGTTTGGTTAAATGTACAACGGCATCATAAACAAATGCATTAGCTAGCTTAAGTGCTTTAAGCTTGGCCATAATCTCATCCAATGGAGCTGTGCGAATGGCCTCTTCCAGAGACTCAAACCAGAATGCCGCAGCAGCAGTGACAGGAGCAATGCATGCAAGGGGCTGTAAGATAAAACCTTGTTGAACAAACATTTTCTTAAGGTAACCTTCTAATTTTTTATCCATTGGATCTGAAAAAGCACAGCTATCCTCCACCGGGATAGTGGTACGTTTAGCTAAAGTAGAAACTGCTCCCTCCACCTTAGGGACCGTCTGCCATAAGTCTTGTGTGGTGGCGTCTATTGGAAACATTTTTCTAAAGGGGGAAAGGGCACACCGGGTCTATCCCACTCCTTGCTAATAATTTCTGTAAGCCTTTTAGGTATAGGAAAAACGTCAGTACACACCGGTACCGCAAAGTATCTATCCAACCTACATATTTTCTCTGGAATTGCAACCGTGTTACAATCATTCAGAGCCGCTAATACCTCCCCTAGCAATACATGGAGGTTCTCAAGCTTAAATTTAAAATTAGAAATCTCTGAATCCGGTCTCCCTGAATCAGATCCGTCACCCACAGAATGAAGCTCTCCGTCCTCATGTTCTGCAAATTGTGACGCAGTATCGGACATGGTTCTCACATTATCAGCGCGCTCTGTCCTTAACCCAGAGCTATCGCGCTTGCCTCTTAATTCAGGCAATTTAGATAATACCTCTGTCATAACAGCAGCCATGTCTTGCAAAGTGATTTGTATGGGCCTCTCTGATGTACTTGGCCCTACAATATCACGCGCCTCCTGAGCGGGAGGCGAAGGTACTGACACGTGAGGAGAGTTAGTCGGCATAACTTCCCCCTCGTTGTCTGGTGATAATTTCTTTACAGATAAAAATTGACTTTTATTCAAAGTGACATCAATACATTTAGTACACATATTTCTGTGGGGCTCCACATTGGCCTTGAAACATAGTGAACAAACAGATTCATCTGTGTCAGACATGTTTAAACAGACTAGCAAAGAGACTAGCAAGCTTGGAAAATCCTTTCAAATAAGTTTACAAGCAATATAAAAAAACGCTACTGCGCCTTTAAAAAGCACAAAAAATCGTCACAGTTGAAATAACAATGAACCAAATCAGTTATAGCAACCAAATTTTCACAGTAAATGTATTAAGTTAGCAAAGCATTGCACCCACTAGCAAATGGATGATTAACCACTTAATACCCAAAAACAGATAACCAATTTAATAATTAACGTCTTTATCACAGTCAAACACACTGTCACAGGTCTGCTGTGACTGATTACCTCCCTCAAAATGAATTTTGAAGACCCCTGAGCTCTCTAGAGACGTCCTGGATCAAGGAGGAAGAAGCAGGAAGACTGTAACTGAATTTTTACTGCGCAAAAAAGCGCTAAAATAGGCCCCTCCCACTCATATTACAACAGTGGGAAACCTCAGTTAACCGTTTCTATGTAGAAATAAACGACAGCCATGTGGAAAATCATGCCCCAAAAGATTTATCACCAAAGTACCTCACAAAAAACGAATAACATGCCAGTAAACGTTTTAAACATGCACTTTAAAAGTTAGGTAGTGTTATTAATAAGCCTGCTACCAGTCGCTTCTACTGCAGTTAAGGCTCATACATTAACAGTATTTTCTTAGTCAAATTCCATTCCTTAGAAAATTACTTATTGTACATACATTCATCAGCCTGATACCAGTCGCTACTGCATTTAAGGCTGTACTTACATTACATCGGTATCAGCAGTATTTTCTTAGTCAATTCCATTCCTTAGAAAAATATTCTACTGCACATACCTCATCTGCAGGGGACCCTGCATGCTATTCCCTTTCTGAAGTTACCCCACTCCTAAGAATGTGCGAGAACAGCCAGTGGATCTTAGATACTTCTGCTAAGATCATAGAAAACGCAGGCAGATTCTTCTTCTAAATACTGCCTGAGAGAAAAAAAAACAGCACACTCCAGTGCCATTTAAAATAACAAACTTTTGATTGAAGAAATAATTAAGTATAAAAAAATCCACACTCCTCTCACACCTTCCTACTATGTCAGTTGCAAGAGAATGACTGGATATGACATGTGAGGGGAGGAGCTATATAGCAGCTCTGCTTGGGTGATCCTCTTGCAACTTCCTGTTGGGAAGGGAATATATCCCATAAGTAATGGATGACCCGTGGACTGAATACACTTAACAAGAGAAATATATATATATATATATATATATATATATATAGTATTATAGTTTGGCATTGGGTTAATGTTTTATACTGCTATTAATTATTAAATAGTCATAATTAATAATACGTAACAGGTTGGTGGCAATTGCTGCTGATATATACACCAACGTTACTGGAGGACACTCCTGAGAAATATCAACACTTTAATATCCATTCCCCAGTTTTGCATAACCAACACAGGTATATTAAAACACTTTTTATCTCTGTGATTAACTTGACAGACTTGCATTTTAGCCAATCAGTGCTGACTCCTAGGTAACTTCACGTAAGAATACCAAGAGATCAAAGCAAATTTGATGATAACAGTAAATTGGAAAGTTGTTTAAAATGGCATCCCTATCTGAATCATGAAAATGTAATTTTGACTAAACTGTCCCTTTAATCTATACAGTTTATAGATTATACATTCTCATTATGTTAGAAATCTTACAAGGATTTGCAAATACAGATCAGTTAAGGAAGTAACCCATTGAACATCTTATTTAGTATGTTTACTTGGTGTCATGTGCTACAGCCAATCAGAGAGCAGATATAAATCAGCTCCTATAGAGCACCAAATCAGGAAAACGGTCAGACATGTAGTTATGCATTGTGCACGTCAGGCCTTTTGCATACTAACAGTAAAGGCAGGTAAAGTGAATAAAGAATGTACAGTGTTTTAACAAAGTCTTATTCAATTTATTCTGGGGATTTGCTTTGTGAGGTTAATATTCAGTTAAAGGGACAGTCTAGTATAAATTAAACTTTCATTATTCAGATAGGACTTTTAATTTTAATCAACTTTACAATTTACTTTTATCATCAAATTAGCTTTTTTCTCTTGGTATTCTTAGTTTAAACTAAACATAGGTAGGCTCATATGCTAATTTCTAAGCCTTTGAGGGCTGCCTCTTATCACATGCTTTTTAAATCTCTTTTCAACACAAAGAGACAGAAAGTACACGTGGGCTATATAGATAACACTGTGTTCAGGCACAGGGGGTTCTTTAAGATTTAGCACAAAACAATGCTACATTTAAGACAATAGATAATAAACAGTCAGAGTCATGTGATCAGGGGGCTGGAAGAAGGTTCCTAGATACAAGGTAATCACAAAGGTAAAAAGTGTATTAATATAACTGTGTTGGTTATACTGGGGAATGGGTAATAAAGGGATTATCTATCTTTTAAAACAATAACAATTCTATGGAAGACTGTCCCTTTAAAGTGGATGTAAAGTCAATGCTATCGCACAATCTGAAAATGTTTATCAATAAAAATTAACTTAAGTTTAAGTCATCATTTTTGTAAAAAGTTCAATTATATCGATCTATATACTTATTTAATGTGAATCTTCTTGCTCGCTTCCTCCGCCCGCCATTTTGGACCGCGTTTATAACCTTGATTGACACTGTAGTCAACTAATAATCAGTCATACCCCGTGGTGTCCAGCCCCTTTTCGTATACGTCACTATTTATTTATGCGCATTCGTAAACAAACTGCTCTTTGATATAGAAGCGCTCGTGATTGCACAATAATTGAATAACGCATGAACAAATTAGGCAGTGGATGTTAAACGCATGCGCAAAATAAAAATACATCGTGAACGAGCATTTCAAATACGTCATAGAGCGGGTGGGACCGCTCTATACGTTATGAGGAATAAATAGAGGAAGTAATGGATGGGAGGAGCTACAAGCGAAAACAGAGATAAGTTTAAAAATAAAATATATAGTGATATTTTGGAAATTTGGTAAAAAAAATAATGCGTTTTGACTAATACACCGACTATGAATAAATATATGTTCTTAAAAACTGCAAAATTTACATTCACTTTAAGAAAATAAACAAAAAAATATTTAAATGTTGTAATGGGTTAGCAGTAAACATGTCCAGTAACAGATATGTTAATTATTTAATCCCTTGGAATAAACTATTTAATAGTAAGACATATTCAAAAACTCTGGGACAACAATCAGCAAATCTCCACAAAGTGTAGTAAGAGCAGGAGGTATACACAAAATGTACCATGGATTTCATTGTATAAATTATTCATACAACTGACAAAACTTTAAGGCTTGCCTACAAGGACTGTTATAAGAGGATAAAGAACAGACCTATAGCTTTACTATTCACAGTTGTTAGTTTTGTAGCTGTGAAATCCATTGTTTAGCTGCTTAATCATTTCTGACAAGCAGGAAATAACAGAATTGTTCAAATACCGCTATTAAAACTGAGCCACTGACATCACATCCATTCATTATTTTTAATTACAGAATTTTGTGCTATTTACTTATTTTGTTTAGGGAATTATTTCATGAGGGATATGACTATTTATTTTTCTGCAAAAAATAGATGTAAAAGTAATTATGAAAATCTGTAACCGCAAACACTATGTCTTGTGTTGCAGCAATTAGCAGATTTCATAAATATTTATTTATGAACATTTCTCAGTGTACCCCCGGGGTTTATTTACAAAACCGCATTGATGCTGATCTCAGAGTGTGATTAGTTAGCAGTGGAACTATAGTTTAAATCTCTAGTGTTATACGTTGACCGTACTTTCATTAGGATGCATTTAGTATACTTGGTGTATAGTCATTTTGTGTGTATATAAAGGATTTGGCAGAAGAATACACCAAACACAAAACTGGCCCATGACAATGGCAAATTATGTGATGAATGAAAATCAGACTGACACGATGAGTAGCAGAGAACCTGGGGAAGCTGGCATTGTTACCCATAAAAGTCTTGTAGTGCGTTATTGTCCTGAGTGCCACGTACACGCTACGTTGCAGAAGAGCCAGCAGTTTGTGTTCTGAACAAAGCTGCGATAAAAACCTGAAAGGCAGATACTGTTTTCTTTCTCAAATTATGTACAAAGCCAGGGAACAAGATCAAAAGCAGGAAAAAGCTTACAGACAAATCTGTACATTAGCAACAGGAGTCCAGGATTTGGTAGAAGCCATGCAAATATGAGCGGGGGGGGGGGGGGGGGGCTGCTGTAGTGCTGGCTGCTGTCTGTTTGTTTTTAATCAGATTCAACACTTTGAAGATGACACCATATATCTTGATTTTAATGCAAATGCAATTAAGCACATAAATACATTTAATATATATATATATATAGTTCTTAAACATTTTTAGCCTGTAAAATATCAAAGGATAAAGTTAATATTAACAGTTGCTTAGTTATTTGTGTTGCATTATATATTTATGTTAATTAGTCTGGTCTCCTACATAGCTAAAGATCAGCTTAATAAACAGAACTTGTCAGACAATCTGATGATTTACCGGCTACGTTGGCATTAATGCCAAACAGATGTATCATCTTAAGGTGAGTTTTATGGCATTGTTGTGACCCAGTTTTGTCTTTTTTTTAAATTGGTAGAGATCTGTCAATGACAGAGCGAGACTGTCTGCTACCCATGTTAAATGGCTAAAATACTGCAGTAATGGTTGCAAGAGAGCACAGGAAAACAAACACTTTGAAAACAAAGCCTTCTACAGCATTGTTTCTCATGTCAGAAAGACCGGGGCATTTACAGACTAATACTGGCTTTCATGGCTAAATGATATGTTTAAAAGTGTATTTAGTATTTTTAAGGTAACACACATTAAGACAATAATATATTAAAGGGGCAGTCTACAATATATTTTTTATTGTTTTAAAAGATAGATAATCCCTTTATTATTCCACAGTTTTGCATAACCAACACAGTTATATTAATATACTTTATAACCTCTGATTACCTTGTATCTAAGCATCTTGTGACAGCCCCCTGATCACATGACTTTGTACTTATTATCTACTGACTTGCATTTAGTGCTGTGGTGTGCTGACTCTTACATAACTCAACAGGCGTGAACACAATGTTATCTAATATGGTCCACATGAACTAGCAGTCTCCTGTTGTGAAAAGCAAATAAAAAAGCTTGTGATAAGATAGTGCCTTTAGTGACTTAGAAACAGGCAGAGGTTTAAATGTTATAAAGTATATTAATATAACAATGTTGGTTGTGCAAAACTGGGGAATGGGTAGTAAAGGCATTAGCTAACTTTTGAAACAATAACAATTGTAGTGTAGACTGTCCCTTTAAATACATATTTGGTTTCATGACCAATGCAGAACATATTTATTATAGAATTGCTTGACATGACTAATTGGTTCCCCTGTGCTTTAAGCGTCTTTTTTTATAGCTACAAATTTATATATTTTATAAGTTTCCTGTACTTTTTTTATTTTGTGGCTTAGAAACTGCAAGTGACGTACATTAGATGACTTTATTTCCCTTCTACCTATATTCACTAAGATAATATCGGATACAGATACGACCAAAAAGCAATGCAATTCTTGCAAATATCAAACCAAAAAGAGGAAATAGAGAGAGGAAAGAACGAGAGTGAGAGAGACACAATGGTAAAAACAAGTGGGAGAAGAGAGGGGGAAATCAGGAGGTACACAGAAAGGGAGAAAGGACCTGATCATAAAAAGATAAGTTCACAGATGAAATGTTACAAAATCATCGTCCAGCACTGCAAGACCCCTTGTGAGATTCTAAAAAGGGCAGGATTTTCAAGGGGCGTTACCTGCATTTCTGTATGTGAAGGAGAGACAAGCCCAGTGCAAATATAGCACTGCAAGACATGACAGTTCTGCTGCATTTACACTTTGTGCTTTGTATTTTATATTACTTTACACTTCAGATTTCAACTTTAAAGTTTTATTACATTTAAAGGGACATGAAACCCAATTTTTTTCTTTCATGTTTTAGAAAGATAATGCAACTTTCCAATTTACTTTTATTATCTAATTTGCTTCATTCTCCTGATACCCTTTGTTGAGAATCATATCTGACTAGGCTCAGTAGTTGCTGATTGGTGGCTGCACATAGATGTCCTTTGTGATTGTCTCACCCATGTGCATTGATATTTATTCAACAAAGGATACTTAAAGAATGAAGCAAATTAGATAATAGAAGTAAATTGGAATGTTGTTTAAAATTATATTTTCTATCTGAACCATGAAATATTGGGTTTCATGTCCCATTAAGCTTTGAACTTTGTTATATATTTTAATGCATTTAGATCATGTATACAGCAGGGATTTTACAAAGTCTGATTATGCTTTGACTGTTTCTGTGTAACATTAACAAATTAGGATCATACCATACATATGTCTGTGTTAGTAAAAAAAAATATTTGTGACAAATGACAAAGAAGCAGCTACAATACTAACAGGTTACATTCATGTGATTGCATATGACCTCACACTCCCACCATGACTGCTGCTCGAGATCATGAACAAAACGCCTTCCATATCTAGATGGCTCTTGCGCATTCTTGCAAAGCTGCCACTCATATTAAAACAGTTTTCTGTCATTAAACATCAAATGGGGCTTAACGTGAAAATGTTACTAAGTCTAATAGAAAAGGCACCATTTGTTATATGAAAGTTACAGGACTTAAAATATGAAAATTAGCCATAGGTAGAATATTTAAGACAGTGATAATAAACTAATATACAAATATTCTTTATATTAAATCTCTATCAAAGTTAAAAGTTACAATTTGATAACATTTATAGATAGTTCATTTAGCAACCGATAAATCTCAATAAACAATGGAATTAGCTATCCCTACTTGACATTGGGCTACATTACAAGTGGACAGCAAAAATATTAGCACTATTAAAAGGCAAACTGCGCTCAAGTTAAATCAATAGCGCTCCTATTATAAGTTGAAAATAAAATGTCATCAGCTCAGGCGCGCTGTCACCTGGAGTTCGGACAACACAGCCGCACTATCTTTCCGATACTTCTATGGGACGTGCTACAAAAACCTCTTCTGGCCTCTACTTACGCGCTAACCCGAAGGTGTGCTATCTATACAAATCATTATATCCACATAAGCACACATTCATAAACCAGTAAATCCACTAGACTAGGGTGCGATCTTCAATATCCAAAAGATATACTCTCTGACTTTACAGTACAGTAAAGCCAGAAAGTGCATCCTGTTAATGAGAGAGAGAGAGAGAGAGAGAGAGAGAGAGAAAGAGGAGAGAGAATAGATAGAAAGAAAGGAGAGATAATAGTGAGAGAATAGAGAGAGAAAGAGAGAAGGAGAGAGAAAGAGAGAAGGAGAGAGAATAGAGAGAGAGAGAGAGAGAGGAGAGATAAGAGAGAGAGAGAGAGGAGAGATAATAGAGAGAGAGAAGGAGAGAAAATAGAGAGAGAGGAGAGAAAATAGAGAGAGAAACAGAGAACAGAGAGAGAGAAACAGAGAACAGAGAGAGAGTAAGAGAGGAGTGATGGAGAGAAGAGATAGCCTTCCAGTGAAACACTTTGATATACACCATTATCCCTTTTAAACCATTTTTATACATTTATTTCAATACTAAACTTATATTTTACATGTATTAAGTAATACTTTATTTTAATATGTTTTCCATGATTTTGTTTTCACTTTTTTGTAGCCCTAACACTTTACTTCAGATTTCAAGCCACAAAACTTTTTTTAGAGTGGTTATGTGTTGCGCTCAATTGCAACACATAATTTCAACGTGTAATATACGCAATGTTTAACGCAGTCACCATATCCATTGAAAGCACTCTAAAGGGATGTTGGCTGCTCTAATCATTCTCTGGTAATTCTCCTTTACCATGGACGTTTAATACCAGTTTGCACGTTAATCTTTGCATGGTCCAGCGATTCTGATAGATTTACTTGTAATTTAGGCCATGATGATTTATAGGTATGATTTTAGATTAGAATGTTACTCAATAAAAAAAAATCAGAACAATCTAAAATTGTATACATTGTTTTTGGAATTACAAAAATATAAAATGCAAAATATGCTGGATTTGTACCTCAATTAACTTTATAGCTTCTTCTTTCTGACGCAGTTGTTCAAGATCTTCTTCTGTGATCTCCGTGACATCTTGACTTTGGTTCTGCCATAGCTCATCCCCACCATTGAAAATCTTTTCATCCTCTCCTATGTCTGAGAAAGGTGTCCGAGGACTCTAATGGTAAAGAGAGAAGCACAGTAAACATTTTAGCTAGATCTGTCTGTGCAGTAACATAACTCAGTAATTGTCATGTTAACAATTGTTTGTTGAATCTTTCATTGACAAAAGTAACAAGCGTTAAGGACAATTTTTAACTACAAAGTTTAATAGCAAATGCAATATAGGTTGAAAAAAAGATTCAAGTCCATCAAGTTCAACTTTTCACACATTCTTGTTACTTATGTTGATCCAAAAAAGAACAAAAAACCCAAACTGAAATAATTTCCATCAAAGGGGGAAAAATCATGACGACTCCAAACTGGCAATCAGATTTCTCCTGGGATAAACAAGATACCCTGCTGTAAATACTAAGTGGTATATCCGGATTTGCCAAAAAAGTATTTGCTTTATTTAAAAATGATCTTGTGAATCGGCCAAAACAACCTCATCAGATAATTACATACCCTTATTGTTCTTTTTTTATATTTATATTTTTATATTATATATTATATATATATATATATATATATATATATATATATATATATATATATATATATATATATATACAGGTGGCCCTCGTTTTACAACGGTTCAATTTACACCGTTTCAGAATAACAACCTTTTTTTCCAGTCATGTGACTGCTATTGAAAAGCATTGAGAAGCAGTGCATTTATTAAAATAGCCATTAGGTGGAGCTGTCCGCTTGTGTTGCAGCAAAGGCAAGCAAGCTGAAAATAATCAGTTTAAACAGACCTGAGCTATCTAGCAGATTTCAAAGGAACAAGATCTTCCTGTCTATAAATCAGTCCAGATTGGAATGCATAGAAAGAACTGTTTGCAGAAAAATGCAAGTGAAGTCTGTGTTGTGTGATTATTTTATTAGATTTATAATGCTGTTTAGCAAATGTTTTTGTTCATTTAACTTAGTTTAATTATATATTTTGTGTTGTGTAATTATTTTATTAGGTTTATAATGCTGTTTAGCATTTAAAGTCTTCATTTCAAAGCTTTAAAAATAATGTATTAGGTGTTACTTATGACAATTTTAAGAGGGGCCTGGAACCTAACTCCCTCACTTCCCATTGACTTACATTATTAACTGGGTTTCAATTTACAACTGTTTCGATTTACAACCATTCCTTCTGGAACCTAACCCCGGCGTAAACTGAGGGCTACCTGTATATATATATTATTGAAGCAGAGTAAATCATTTTACAGAATATTTATTGCAAAACAGGAAAAAAAAATAGAAAGACAAAAAATAAAAAAGATTACATGTTTCTTCCATGCATAAACAATCTTACTATAATAAGTCTAACTAATGCTTAATTTTCATTTCTATCTTTGACCCTTCAACCCACCCAATAAACCCTAATCCAGAGACCTAACTTAATACAAAAATTGTAACAGAAAGGAAGTTAACATAGTCTTTGGATAGTATCTGGATTTCCCTCATACCAAAACACACTTATTAATGCATACACAATTTATCAAAATAGTGCTTCAGTATTTCCTTTCAACACCTTAGGCATAATTTATCAAAAAAATAAATAAATATATCATGCAACTAATAATAAAATCCCGCCACTCTCACCCCTCCCACCAACCATGTTGAGCCCCCAGTTCCTACCATAATCCTAGAAGTACTGTATCTGTATTCCTAAAAGGAAAAATTAGTTGACTTTGCTCTCTTTCTGGCTGGGCCTTAATAAAAACTTCTTGACTTGCCCTTCCTCGTGCATGGTGTATCAAATTGTTCTATAATCAGCTATTTCTTAATAAAGTCTAACCATTCATATAACTTTGGCAACTGTTTTTCTTTCCATTTTTTCTCGCAGCTAAAATTGCAACATTGACCATCTTATAACCAATACCAAGGTTATCTTTATCTACCCGGAATAATATCTGTTCAAAGGAGAATAGGACCTCTCTTTCTAAATGTAGATTCAGCCAAAACTCTATTTTCCTCCAGAATTGGTTAATTTTTGGAAATTGCCATATTACATGTACTAGATCCACTGCTATCAATTTACATTTACAACATTTGTAAAATTGAGTATTTTTCCAAAGAAATCCTTTTTCAGGTGTACTGTATAGTATGACTTATATGTAAGTTTTAGATGTGCTTCTCTCCAAGTAGCAGAAAGTGTATTCCTCTCAACTTTAGCTATCAATTTTTTAATTATTTCAGCGTTGATGTCTGCCTCGTCTAATATTCTAGTCCATTTATTGGCGAGATAGGTCAAATTTACGACTCCTTTTAAGGAAAATTATTAGTTTATACCAAGGAGATATCGTATAAATACAAGCTCTAACTAGTCCTATCCATTGATCCAATTTACTCCAGTTCCACTCTCTTCCATGATTTCTAAGCAAACCATAGATGTAATGTCTAATTTGCAGATAGGCATAACATTCTCTGTTATCTAGGTTAAATTCCTATTTTAACTCGGAGACAGATTTGGCCTCAAATTGATCCTGTCTGATGATTTGGGATATTACGGACAGTCCTTTTTTTCCAGTTTTTAAATACTCTATTATTCAGACCTTCTGGAAAACCAGGGTTGCCTTTTATTGTTAAGTATTTTGAGATCTCAAATTTAGCTTCCAACATTAGACATATTTTCTGCCAGGCTCCAATAGGTGAAGCAATATTTTATTTTTTTATTCCTGGGGAAAGATTACCAAGTTTAACATGCACACATGTTTGTGGGAGAAGCTGCTTTATTAATTATTTTTCCAATTCTAAAACTGAGTAATAAGAAGTATCCCCAAACCATTCCGCCACTATTCTAGCAAGATTAATTAAATTATACATTTCCAAGTTGGAAAGGCCCATGCCTCCAAATTGTTTAGGTAGGCACAATTTCAATGCTATCCTCTGCTTTTTATTAGCCCATAGAATTCTTATTAAAGCTGACTAAGTCGTATATGTCTTTTTTCTTCAGTAATATAGGCATATTTCGAGTGATACATAACATTTTTGGGAGGGCTATCATTTGATCAAGTTTACTTTACCTGATAATGAAAGTGGCAATGAAGCCCAGTTCTGTAGATTTTCCTTTATTTTAATAAGAACCGGGGGGAGATTGAGAGCATACCATTTGTCGATATCTGCAGCAATTTGAATACCCAGATATTTAAATGAGGTGGTTACTATATTAAATGGAACTTGTTTATATTAGAATCTTTACTTCTATGTAACTATAGTATATCTGACTTTGAAGTGTTAACCTTATAACCAGAAAAATATCTATATTCCTCTATTATCTCAAGGATACAAGGGATATTTTCTTTTGTGTTTCTTACAAACAGAAGGAGATCATCTGCATAGAGAGCAAGATGAATTTCCCTTCCTCCAACTAAAATGCCCTGGATTTTTTGTCTAATCATAATGGTTAAAGATTCTATTGCAATATTAAATAGTATAGGCAACAATGGACAGCCCGGCCTTGTTCCTCTACCCAATATGATTTTCCTAGATAACATACCGTTTACTAATATGTGCACATGGGGAGCATTATATATATTTTTTACTACTTCTAGACAATTGGCTGTGAAACCAAATTTTTTTAGAGAGAGAAAAAGATAATCCCAGTAGATGGAATCAAAGGCTTTTTCTGTGTCTACCGAAATTATCGCCTTATCTAAAATTGTTAATTCCACCTCCATTTTAATTGAATTTTTATATTGATCTAAAACTAACGCCACTTTCCTAATGTTTGCAGCAGAGTTTCACCCCTTCATAAAACCTGTTTGATCTAAATGGATCACCTCCTTTAATGGAAGTTGAAAATGTGCGGTTATTATATTTGTCAATAATTTATAATCGGTATTTAGTAATGATATGAGCCTGTATGAATTTTTAACTCTGGATCTTTATTTTGTTTCAATATCATTGTTGTCCAAGATACCATATATATATATATATTTTTTTTTAGACATTTCACTTCGATGTATATAATAGTGATTAAACAATATTGCCAAGAAAGGGGATAACTCTGCATTCAACAACTTATAAAACTCATTTGGAAGAATATCAGGGCCTGGGGTTTTATGTCCTGCAAGTTTATCAATGGCTTTGGAGATTTCCTCCTCTGTAATTGGTGCATTTATCATATCCAGAGACTCTGTACTGATCGTACTATTCTCAACTTTTGACCAAAAGGCCTCCATTTTGCTCTTATTACTTTCTCTAAGTAAATAGAGTTCATGAAAATGGTCGGTAAATACTTCTAGGATGTCCTCCATATTCACTAAGAGTTTGGCTTTGTCTTTTAAGGAATTCATCTTGTTAGTCTTACTTCTAAATTTTGTAATGTTAGCTAACAATTTCCCCATTTTATTTCCAAACCTATAAAATGTAGCCTTCAATTTAAAGTCCATCTGTGATGCCTTATATATTAACAATGTATCTCTTTCCTTTTTAGCTTTATTGTATTTATCCCAATTTTCTTCTGACGGGTTACTTGTATTGTTATTGAACAAGTTAAAAATATATCTTAGAACTTCTTCCTCTCTCTTTTTTTGTTTATTACACTCATATAGGCTATGATTTCTCCTCTTAGAAACGATTTGGCTGCTTCCCATAAAATTTCTGGTTTGCTTAGGTACTCTTTATTAAATTCTATATATTCATCCCATTTCTGTTTTAGCCCGGCCTTAAATTTAAAATCATTTATTAAATAAGCGGGAAATCTAAATCTCCTAAAATAAACTTTTTTGTTAGGAAGCTCAATTTTTAATAATATAGGAGCATGATCAGACAACGTAATTTTATTAATTTGTATAGATATATTTTCGTTATATACTCTCTCCGAGATCAAAAAGAGCTAAATTCTGGAGTAGGATCTATGTACTTTGGATAGACAAGTATACTCCCTTGCATCGGGGTATTTCATTCTCCATATATCCTTGATTTTTAACTGACTAGATATTTTCCTGACTAGTCTTTCTTCCAGTTCATCTCTTCCAGTTTTAAAGATAAGATTCTTATCTGGTTTAAACCTGTCCAAATGGACTTGAGGGGCCATATTGAAATCACCACCCATAATTAGTGTAACTTCGGATATCTCCAGTAATTTCAATTGTATGCCTGACCAAAAAAAAAACTGTGAAAAGTTATTAGGGCCATATACGTTACACATTGTATAGACTTGATCCTCAATTTTTATTTTTAGAATCAAATATCTTTCTTCCATATCTAAACATTTGTCAATAAAGATAAATTTAAGGTTTTTCTCCACTAGTATTGCTACTCCTTTTTACCTATGCTTACACGGTGTAGCAAAGACCACCCCTACCCAACCTGACTTTAGTTTTATAATTTCTGCCTCTTTGAGATGGGTCTCTTGTAGTAAAGCAATATTTGCACCTAGATCTATTAAATTGTTTAGACTTGCTTTCCTTTTCATGGGGAAGTTATTCCCCCTACATTCCATGTAACAAAATGTATTTCCCTAACCATATTAATCTAAGAAAAAGCAAGTCAGATAAAACATGACGTGCCACCCCCCAAGATGTATACTCGGAAAGGGATGAGAGAGGCTAAGGAAAAAAACAAACAAAAAAAACCTCTATATACATTAAAATACCCCATAAGGAGTTCCGCATAATTTATTGTCTCTAACATTTTTATAGTTCCTTTACTTTACCCAGAGACAAACCTTACTGGCATGGTTATACCTTTAAGTGTTGTAAAAAATTCTGAGCTTCTTGGAAGTTATTTAGCATTTTTACCTCTCAATCATGGTACACCTTTATTTTAGCTGGGTAGATCATTGTTGCATTAAAGCCTCTATCAACTGAGTACACAGTGGGGCTATTTCTTTCCTTTTATTAAAAACCTCAGCTGAAAAATCTTGAAAAATAAATAACCTTCTCTCCTCCAATATGATGATTTTTTTCTGTAATATTGTAGGATCCTAATCTTATCCTGATAATTTAAAATCTTAATAATCACAGGCCTAGGGTTTGAATTATTCTGCCTTTTCTGACCTAATCTATGTGCTCTTTCAATTGCCATTGACTGTTCTAAGTATAGGATTTCTAAAATTTTAGGCAGAACCTCTATAACCTATTGCATTACATTTTCATGCTCTTCTTCTGCCAGTCCTATAATTTTCAGGTTGTTTCTCCTTGACCTATTTTCAAGGTCCTCAATTTTTAACTGCATAGCCAAAACTATCTTCTCATTAGCCTCAACAGTATTTTTCTGTGTTATAACAGTATCCTCTAAATCTGTGATGCGCTGTTCAGCATCTATAAGTCTTTGGGATAATTGCCTCACTTCCATTGTGAGCACCGATATCTCAGATTTTATTTAATTAAATTGGGGTAAACAAATATTGGATATTGCTGCACACAAGCTGCACACAAGCTGCAAATCAAATTGGTTTGTGGGCAGATTTATACTCCCAGTACTTATGTCAAGGGAATTTTCAACACTGCCTTTAGTCTTTTTATCTTTACCTCTGGCCGCCATCCCTGGAGATTTATTCTTATTGTGAATGAAATACTTATCCATGCACAAGCGTGCAGGACCAAAACAAAAATGAAAAGACAAATTATAGTGATTTATATAGTGAAATTATAATATACTATAACTGCGTTTGTAATGTCCGTCGCCTACATACATGTTGGATCTCGATGCCTGTTACCCCCTGTGTGGGGTTTGCATAGGGTCCTGCAGGCTTAGAACACACTAACAATCTGGGCACTCAAAAAAAAAATACCACAGGATAGGGACAGGTACTTGAAATCCAAATGAAATTAACTG
Source organism: Bombina bombina (assembly GCF_027579735.1). Classification (NCBI taxonomy): domain Eukaryota; kingdom Metazoa; phylum Chordata; class Amphibia; order Anura; family Bombinatoridae; genus Bombina; species Bombina bombina. Next base: position 1,114,313,727 of record NC_069503.1, read on the forward strand.
GTTTACCAAGACAATGCAGTCCACCACCTGTGGGACATAGGACGCTTGCGTCTACTGCAGCTCTGCTTGTCTTTTGCCCAAGGACACTATCTGCTCCCTACACTTCAGCTTCTCCTGTATCATGTTCTACGCTAGAAAGCATTTAGTAGCACAGTTTTAAAAGTTAATATCTAACAGTTGTTATTCTGTTATTGTAGAAGAATGGACACTCTGCAGTTTGCACCAAAGTCATCTGTGCCAATATGTAATTGCTATTTGTCAGGTTACTAGTTATTTAAGTTGTTTAATTTAAGATAGATCACTTTTTATTGTATTGACTCTGATCACTTTTCCTACTAATGTTCCTGTTTGTAGTTTCACATTGTATTCATTATTAATACCTGCTTTATCCTTACTGGGGCTGATAGTACCTTATAACAGTATATATTGCAGTTTCATAATGTCCTCAAGTTATAAGGGGGATCTCATTTTTAAATACAGCAGAGACAAGATAATCTTAGAATTTACAGTTATTCCCTAAGAAAAATTAGAATAGAAGGGCTATTCTAACACACACCCGTATTAATTCCAATTTATTTATCTGTTACACCCTCATAGTGGCCCTCACATACACCTCAGTAATGTGTTCCTGCATTGCAACTAGCGGCCGAAGTCGCGAGCAGGAGCTTAGACCACTGCGTATTCAAAGAGCCAGAGTATACTCCTAATTTTGGACCTGTTTATATACTTTTATAAGAAACAAATAGGACTGGGGAATCTACCTCTGTATTTTATTATTTAAGTCCCATACTATAAATTATCTCTCTTATACTTGCCATTAAAATTAAACCTTGAAAAAAAAGAAATAAAAAATCAAATTAAAAAAATTAACAAAATTAAACCTAATTCCTATGAAAATAAAAATCCCCCCAAAATAAAAACACTCCCTACTCTAAGAATAAACTACCTGTAGCCCTTAAAAGGGCTTTTTGCAGGGCATTGCCCCAAGATAATCAGCTCTTTTACCAAAAATACAGAAAGTCCCACCTAACAGTAAACTCCCCACCCCCAAAATAAAAGAACCTAACACTAAAAAACCTAAACTACCCATTGCCCTGAAAAAGGCATTTGTTTGGGCATTTAGCTCTTTTACTGCCCATCCCTAATCTAAATAAAACAACCCCCCCCCCCAAAAAAAAAAAAAAAAAAAAAAACTTAAAAAAACCTAAGTCTAACCTCCAGGTTGCTACTCGCCGTTCCTGAAGTCCGGCGGAGAAGGTCCTGTACCAGGCGGTGAAGTCTTCTCCTAAGTGTGACCTCTTCTTCTTCCATGAACATCCTGCGCGGAGCTGAGCTGAAGACTGAAGACCGATGACCGCGGAGCTGAAGACCGGCGACCCTGGAACTGAAGAGCGGCGACCGCGGAGCCATGGAAGATCCTCTTTTTATGATCTCTGCCGTACACTGAATAGTGAATTCAAGGTACGCGATTAAAGATGGCGTCCCTTGAATTCCTATTGGCTGATTTGATTCTTCAAATTCAAATCAGCCAAAAGGATTAGACATACTCAAATCCTATTGGCTGTTTATATCAGCCAATAGGATTAGAGCAAGTGAAATTCTATTGGCTGATTTGAATAACCAATAAAATTGCACTTGCTCTCATCCTGTTGGCTGATTTGAACAGCCAATAGGATTTCAGTAGCTCTCATCCTATTGGATGATTTTAATTGGAAGAATCAAATCAGCCAATAGGAATTCAAGGGACTCCATCTTTAATCGCGTACCTTGAATTCACTATTCAGTGTACGGCAGAGATCGTACAAAGAGAATCCTCCACGCTCCATGGTTCCGCAGTCGCCGGTCTGCAGTTCCAGGGTCACTAGTCTTCAGCTCCGCGTTCTTCAGTACCGCTCCGCGCAGGATGTTCCTGGAAGAAGAAGAGGTTGCGCTTGGAAGACTTTACCGCCTGGAACAGGACTTTCTCCGCCAGACTTCAGGAACCATGAGTACCAACCTGGGGGTTAGATTTAGAATTTTGTAAGGGTTTTATTGGGGGGGGGGGGTGTTTTATTTAGATTAGGGATGGGTAGTAAAAGAGCTAAATGCCCTTTTCAGGGCAATGGGTAGTTTAGGTTTTATAGTGTTAGGTTCTTTTATTTTGGGGGAGTGGGGGGTTTAATGTTAGGTGGGACTTTGTTTATTTTTTGTAAAAAAGCTGATTATCTTGGGGCAATGCCCTGCAAAAAGCCCTTTTAAGGGCTACTGGTAGTTTAGTAGGGGGTGTTTTAATTTTTTTGGGGGATATTTTTTATTTTCATAGGGATTAGGTTTAATTTTGTTAAATTTGGTAATTTAATTTTTTTATTTTCTATAATGTTAGCTTTTTTATTTTTTGTAAACTTTGTTTTTTTTGTAACTTTAGAATGTATTAGTTTAGGTAATATGGGTTTATTTAATATTTTTATATAAAAGAAGAGTTACAAAATATGTTGTTTCTACATCTGTAGTTTAAAAAATAATTAGACCCCCCCCATCCCTATTAGAATTAAGTGTACGTGACCTTAGACCAGGGTGGTCAGGTACCTTTAAGCAATAATGTCTAAAAATGAGCAAGACCAAAAAGGTAGGGTATATTCCTTAGAAAGCTATTTATACAGGGTGCTCCCCAGTAATTAAGTTATCATTTCAGCTGGTAACAATACACATTCAGATCAAATCATATAATATTTGTTTACTATTAAGTTCTCCTAATTGAGATATTCCAGCCTGTCTTATGACCTGGTTAAAACTCAAGAAAATTCCTTTTAAATTTAAATGAAATTACATATAAACTTTCCAGCTAACATCTTGGGAGTGATTCCCTATCAGATATTACTGATTTAACCTGGTAATTGAAAAGTGTCTAGATTAGTTTCGAATGTTTAAAAATCAGCCAAGCTAATTACCCAGAACACAATCATCACATATCACATAGAATATTAAGCAAATATACCTATCCCTAGACAAGGTAGAATTATATACCATTTTACTCACTTATTTGAATTAACACAATTTGTCTTGTAACATGCATAAGAATAACAAATAACACATTTTATATCAAGCTAAGTAGCAAAGACTTTCTTCGGATAGCCTCCAAATATACTCTGTACAGGGGTTAGGTGTCATCATACATCATTGCCCCTTCTGATATTTTTTCCTCAATTAACTCTTACAGAGCTAACTACAGGTTATATAACAGTTCTTTTTCTATTAATCTTCTTTGTTCCACTCCTTCCCCTTTATTTTACAAAGCCTTCTGAATCAAAGCCAGAAACAGTTAAGGCCATGGGATGGAAATCTTCAGCCCTTGTAGGAGACTTCACTAGGTACTTTGACTGTCCCTTACAGAGTCTCAATGCACTGAGTTCTACACATAGGCTGTACCCTTACCCATAGGGTGTTTCAGTTACACAGTCATCCCCTAGACTCAATATATCCTACACAGGGTCTATCTTGAGCTTTATTAAGCGTGTCTGCTTTACTTGCTTTATGTCCCAGTATGTATCAGTCAAACCAACTCAAGGGTCCAGCTACAAATCTTTAGTTCACCCAGTGCCTAGCAATTTATGGCCCCCCTAATTGGGGTATTTAAGACCTAGCCCCCCACAGGTTTATCAACTTTCTTGTGGGGTAATTATAAAGTGCAGATGTACTCACTTTGTCATCTTCTTCGCCTACTATCGTTTACAGACCTTTCTGGGGCTCTGATCACCAACACAGGACTTCCATTCGTAGAGTGCAAAAGCCGTTGCCCCTGGGACTTAGATCAGGATAATGGATTCCTCTGTTATTCACATAGCGTTATATGACGCCAATTATTGTGGCTATGCCGTTCCACCCTCTGCATTATGCCTCAGCAATCTTGTATGCGCTGGTGACCTTACCCACCGATATCCAGTCAAGAGGGTAAACAACCTCCTTCCTCGCTTGTTCCCTGCTGCTGCAAAGGGCTCCAGGCATACACCGTATCACCAAGAGTAAGCTAGGCTTGCGTTCCCTCAGTCTCGACGTGCAAGCAGCACCTCTCTCACGCTGCTCACTGTATATATCACCCTTACTGTTCTTATTGTAAATAACCCTTAAAATGCTGTAGGCTAAATCTCCTACTTGTAAACATGCCAGCTGAGTATTGCTTATATGGGCACATATTTTTGAAGACCACTCAATTAATCCTCTACTCAAAAACAGCTCCAAGTCTAAGAAATCTTAATGTAAGTGTGTGTGCATTTATTTTACATGCATACTTGCTAGCCATATGCAAGGAAAAACAAAAAGCAAAAAAAAAACAAAAACAAAACACAATTTTTTTTTTTTTTTTTATGATTTTTATTGAGGTATTTAGTAACATGACAATCAAGAACTTACAATCACAATGCAGTATTGTACATTAGAAAAAAAGAAAGTTTATAGACATAGGATATTTGAGCATAACATAACAGTTAAACCTTAGGAAATAGATAATGAAATAATTATTAATGTTGAACTAAGATATATGATGTGTACAATATATCAAAATAGGTACTTAAGGTAAATGTTCCTGAGTGCGAGAGATTAAACCTCATACTTTTAGGTAAGGAAAATTGTGATATTTGATGATTAGTTATATCATGCATGTATACATTTTGGGAGTCCCACAGTTTGAGAAATGTAAATGATAGAAGGGATATGGAGATGGCTGGGGAAGGAGAGAGAGGAGAGAAAAAAAAGCGGGGAGAGCTCCTGAGAGTTATTGTGCAGGTGTGTGAGTTTAATCCGGGAACTTTTCTAACCAAAAGAACAAAGTCTCATAAAAGAAGTCCAATTTGTCCAAAACTCTGCGGGGGTAGAGCTCCATCTGTCTGATAAAGTGTATCGTGGAAAAGATATGTGAAAAGAGTGGTGGATCTTTGTTTTTCCAAGTTCTAGCTATTGCCAACTTATTAGCCATAAAGCGGTAAATCATTAATGCTTCATTAGCTCGGTTTAAATTTGGGATTTGCATATGAAGTAGACATACCTCTGGGGTATATGGAGGAGTAATGCATAGCTGGTTGATAATTGTGTAGAACTTTCGCCAGATAGGCTGAATTTTGGGACAAGACCACCATACATGTAGAGCTGTGTGCCATAAATATTATGAAGTGTGGTGGGAACCAGATGCCATCTAACTAAAATTTTGTAATGTAGTTCCGATAGGGTGGCACAATGTAGAATTTTTTTCGGTTTCTAATGCTCGTCTATGCCAGATATCAGTGTCAATCGCAAAGCCCATTTCGCGTTCCCAAGCGACGTATTGGGGTATTTTGTGGTGAATATGAGGTTCAAGGAATAGGCCATAGTGAAAAGACAGGGAATGTTTGAGATTGTAGGCCTGGGCCCACCTACTTTTCCACCTTGTTAGTGTTTAAAGGCTATGTTTAGGATATCCCCAAGATCTCAACCAAGAGCTAAGATGAAACACTTCAAATTGTATACGGGGGGTATACAGTATTTTACACAAAATTGAGAATGTAGAATCCAATTATCGTGTTCGTAAAAGTCTGTAACAAGTGTGATTTGGAGGTTCCACCAGGATTCTATGTGGGAGTTGGGGAGACAATAAAGGGCACTGGTCAGTGTAAGAGCTGGGGAGGGATGCGGGGCAATTTTCGGAATGTGTCTCACTTGGTCCCACAACTGGAAGGCATTGTGTAATATGGGATGGATTTTACCTAAATCTTTTCTGTGGTGTGGGGGTATCCAAAGGAGATCAGAGAGTCCTAGACCGGTTGGTAATAACAAAGTCTCTATGTCATGCCAGCCAGGAGGTTGTTTTGATGTGTTCCAACTTAGCACATGTGATAATTGGGCGACATTATAGTATAAGATGATGTTGGGAGGGCTAATCCCCCATGCAAGAGTGGTCTTTGTAAGGTTTGTCTGGAGGTTCTAGGTCTTTTCAGATGTAGGTGGTAATGAGACTCTGTACCTTATTAAGGATGGGCCTAGGAATATTATATGGGATGCACCTTAATAAATAAGCTATTTTGGGTAAAAAGGACATCTTATCTGCTGCTATTCTCCCTGTCCAGGATATCTCTTTAAACTCCCATGAATTCAATACATTTCTGTACTCTGATAGTCTTTCTGAATAGTTTTTAGAGATGGTGATGGAAGGATCTGCACTTAAAAAAGTTCTTAATTTTTTAATGGACAGAGTCCCACTGGAATTTATGAGTTTGTTGCAAATAAGCCAAATATTGTGTTCTTTTTTTATATTTATATATATATATATATATATATATATATATATATATATATATATATATATATATATATATATATATATAGATATATAGATATATATATTTATTTTATTGAAGCAGAGCAAAATATTTTTTGCAAAACAGGAATAAAAACAGAAAGACAAAAAAATAAAAAACATTACATGTTTCTTCCATGCATAAACAATTTTACTATAAGTCTAACTAATGCTTCATTTTCATTTATCTCTTTGACCCTTCAACCCACCCAATAAACCATAATCCAGAGACCTAACTTAATACAAAAATTGTAACAGAAAGGAAGTTAACATAGTCTTTGGATAGTATCTGGATTTCCCTCATACCAAAACACACTTAGTTGACTTTGCTCTCTTTCTGGCTGGGCCTTAATAAAAATTTCTTGACTTGCCCTTCCTCATGCATTGGTGTATCAAATTGTTCTATAATCAGCTATTTCTTAATAAAGTCTAACCATTCATATAACTTTGGCAAATGTTTTTCTTTCCATTTTTTCTCGCAGATAAAGTTGCAACATTGACCATCTTATAACAGAAAAGAGGGGCCCAATGGCACCACTTGTTGTAAATAAGGAATATAATTATTGATACCTATATATAATGATAATATTGGGGGGAAGATATAAATCTTGTATCCCACTTGTTATATGTATAGTATCATTGTTAGGTGCTGTGTACTATTAAACTTGGAACAAAAATTGGGGATTGAAATCTCCAAAAAAATGTACACTTAGGGCTAGATTTATCAAGCCCCTGCGGCAGCAAGTTCTCACAAGAACTTGCTCGCCGCGATTTATCAAGCAGCGGACACCAGACCTCTGCTTCCCTAACATCTTCGCCACATCAATTCTGGCGAAATTCAATCTCCTCGGTCGAGTCCAACCGAGGAGATTGACAGCTTCTGCCCGCGCGTGATTGGCTGTGCGCGGGCAGGGGGCGGGATTGCGCTCGTGTGCAATGTTAATTACCTGCGGGTAATTGCGCCCCGCCACAGGCGAGCTGAGGCGTACAGGGCCGCGTATACGTGCCCCTGTACGCCCCAGGGTTGATAAATCTAGCCCTTAGTTAGCACCCTTATTCCCTGATATGGAATTTATTGACTGAGTTACAAGATTACGGATCAGTGAATTAAATTAAAACATAACTTTTATTGGACTATATATTAAAATAAATGGAAAGGACAATACATTTAAAAACCCAGGAATAATTCAACTAAGATAGGAATTAGGTACAGAGTTATAATGAACCAGATAGATAGCTGCTATAATATAAATAGCAATTATAAATTATTGGGCTGAGATTCTGCCAAATCTATAGGTTATCCAATTCTAATAAAAGTGGGAATTAACCCATGAGAATGTTGAAACATTCATAAGTATAATAAATTTACTAAAACACATATCATGCTGTGTAGTGTAATGATTATGGTATCTTGTGGTATACCATGTACTTGAATATGAAGTTCAGTATATTCTTGTTGCTCATCCAATGTTATCCCCCTTTGGGTGCAATGAGCTAACTATTGTTTAACCACAGTGCTGATATCTATGTCTCAATTTTAGTACATATATCTTAACTTTTAATAGATTTGTATCAGATAACGTAATTGAGTTAGCTAATAGTTAACATTGAATTAGTGAATTTCACATGTATTTTTATAAACCCCATTATATGGGTATCATCAGAATACTTTTAGCTAAATATAGATATTTAAGATTCAGGCAGACATTCAAATTGCTACAATGTTTTACTGGTTAGTTTTGTCTCTGAGTTATTCCTAGTGTAGGTAGACCGTTAAATATTCACTGCAGTTGGTGGAACTGAATGTAGTTCATAGCTATTCACCAAATGTCTGCAGCTCCTCTGCAGTAGCTAGATGTAAATAAAGTAGATTTTAGCCGTTAATTAAACTATTGTACTATCGTACACACAAAATAGGTCTCAATAATTTCTTCAGTATAGGTGAGCCTTATATAAAGAGCTTACGGTTGGATCTCTAATGTTTTATATAAGTCACTAAATGTGTCTTATTAATTCAGTATTATAGGAGCCACTGAGTGCGGTATCGTTATTGCGCTATGAGTTAGTACAAATCGGTCATAAGTAAATTAACGACGTTAGAATAAAAGTTTTTTTATATTAGTTAACCAATTAGCTGTTGAGAATATATCAGTATGAACGTGTCACTCAGGACACTCGGTTCTTACATTGGAGCTGGTTCTCTGCTAATAATAGATTGACAGTAACGTCAGTGCAGTGTCAGTGACTATTATCAGTAATGATTTAACCACCTTTTAAACTGGTTGTATTATCTATAGTCAAAGTCAGTCTCCCCAGATTTATGCTATGTATTGGTGTATCTCTGTAGAGTGACCTTCCATAATATTTTGTTAAATATAAGCCATTAAGTATGACTTACTAGTTAAGTAATAACTGTGCCACTCAGTAAAACACCAATGTTACGCTATGATTTTTAGTTAAAGCTGGTCACCATATAAATAACAGAATCAAAGTTATTCCTGATAATTAAAACTTAATCAACACTATAAGGAGCCCATTTAACTCCCAACCTCCCCTGACATGTTTCGCCGAGTAATTCGGCTTTCTCAAAGGGTTTCCATCTTATAACCAATACCAAGGTTATCTTTATCTACCCGGAATAATATCCGTTCTAAGGAGAATAGGACCTCTCTTTCTAAATGTAGATTCAGCCAAAACTCTATTTTCCTCCAGAATTGGTTAATTTTTGAAAATTGCCATATTACATGTACTAGATCCACTGCTATCAATTTACATTTACAACATTTGTAAAATTGAGTATTTTTCCAAAGAAATCCTTTTTCAGGTGTACTGTATAGTATGACATATATAAGTTTTAGATGTGCTTCTCTCCAAGTAGCAGAAAGTGTATACCTCTCAACCCTAGTTATCGATTTTTTAATTATTTCAGCGTTGATGTCTGCCTCGTCTAATATTCTAGTCCATTTATTGGCGAGATTGGTCAAATTTACGTCTCCTTTTAAGGAAATTATATTAGTTTATACCAGGGAGATATTGTATAAATACAAGCTCTAACTAGTCCTATCCATTGATCCAATTTACTCCAGTTCCACTCTCTTCCATGATTTCTAAGCAAACCATAGATGTAATGTCTAATTTGCAGATAGGCATAACATTCTCTGTTATCTAGGTTCAATTCCTATTTTAACTCGGAGACAGATTTGACCTCAAGTTGATCCTGTCTGATGATTTGGGATATTACAGACAGTCCTTTTTTCCAGTTTTTAAATACTCTATTATTCAGACCTTCTGGAAAACCAGGGTTGCCTTTTATTGTTAAGTATTTTGAGATATCAAATTTAGCTTCCAACATTAGACATATTTTCTGCCAGGCTCCAATAGGTGTAGCAATATTTTATTTTTTTATTCCTGGGGAAAGATTACCAAGTTTAACATGCACAATTGTTTGTGGGAGAAGGTGCTTTATTAATTATTTTTCCAATTCTAAAACTGAGTAATAAGAAGTATCCCCAAACCATTCCGCCACTATTCTAGCAAGATTAATTAAATTATACATTTCCAAGTTGGGAAGGCCCATGCCTCCAAATTGTTTAGGTAGGCACAATTTCAACGCTATCCTCTGCTTTTTATTAGCCCATAGAATTCTTATTAAAGCTGACTAAGTCGTATATGTCTTTTTTCTTCAGTAATATAGGCATATTTCGAGTGATACATAACATTTTTGGGAGGGCTATCATTTGATCAAGTTTACTCTACCTGATAATGAAAGTGGCAATGAAGCCCAGTTCTGTAGATTTTCCTTTATTTTAATAAGAACCGGGGGGAGATTGAGAGCATACCATTTGTCGATATCTGCAGCAATTTGAATACCCAGATATTTAAATGAGGTGGTTACTATATTAAATGGAACTTGTTTATATTAGAATCTTTACTTCTATGTAACTATAGTATATCTGACTTTGAAGTGTTAACCTTATAACCAGAAAAATATCTATATTCCTCTATTATCTCCAGGATACAAGGGATATTTTCTTTCGTGTTTCTTACAAACAGGAGGAGATCATCTGCATAGAGAGCCCTGGATTTTTTGTCTAATCATAATGGCTAAAGATTCTATTGCAATATTAAATAGTATAGGCAACAATGGACAGCTTGGCCTCATTCCTCTACCCAATATGATTTTCCTAGATAACATACCGTTTACTAATATGTGCGCATGGGGAGCATTATATATCTTTTTTACTACTTCTAGACATCGGCTGTGAAACCAAATTTGTTTAGAGAGAGAAATAGATAATCCCAGTAGATGGAATCAAAGGCTTTTTCTGCGTCTACCGAAATTATCGCCTTATCTAAAATTGTTAATTCCACCTCCATTTTAATTGAATTTTTATAATGATCTAAAACTAACGCCACTTTCCTATTGTTTGCAGCAGAGTTTCTCCCCTTCATAAAACCTGTTTGATCTAAATGGATCACCTCCTTTAATGGAAGTTGAAAACGTGCGGCTATTATATTTGTCAATAATTTATAATCGGTATTTAGTAATGATATGAGCCTGTATGAATTTTTAACTCTGGATCTTTATTTTGTTTCAATATCATTGTTGTCCAAGATACCATATATATTTTTTTTTTTTAGACATTTCACTGCGATGTATATAATAGTGATTAAACAATATTGCCAAGAAAGGGGATAACTCTGCATTCAACAACTTATAAAAATCATTTGGAAGAAGATCAGGGCCTGGGGTTTTATGTCCTGCAAGTTTATCAATGGCTTTGGAGATTTCCTCCTCTGTAATTGGTGCATTTATCATATCCAGAGACTCTGTACTGATCGTACTATTCTCAACTTTTGACCAAAAGGCCTCCATTTTGCTCTTATTACTTTCTCTAAGTAAATAGAGTTCCAGAAATGGTCGGTAAATACTTCTAGGATGTCCTCCATATTCACTAACAGTTTGGCTTTGTCTTTTAAGGAATTCATCTCGTTAGTCTTACTTCTAAATTTTGTAATGTTAGCTAACAATTTCCCCATTTTATTTCCAAACCTATAAAATTTAGCCTTCAATTTAAAGTCCATCTGTGATGCCTTATATATTAACAATGTATCTCTTTCCTTTTTAGCTTTATTGTATTTATCCCAATTTTCTTCTGACGGGTTACTTGTATAGTTATTGAATGAGTTAAAAATATATTTTATAACTTCTTCCTCTCTCTTTTTTTGTTTATTACACTCATATAGGCTATGATTTCTCCTCTTAGAACCGATTTGGCTGCATCCCATAAAATTTCTGGTTTGCTTAGGTACTCTTTATTAAATTCTATATATTCATCCCATTTCTGTTTTAGCCCGGCCTTAAATTTAAAATCATTTATTAAATAAGCGGGAAATCTAAATCTCCTAAAATAAACTTTTGTGTTAGGAAGCTCAATTTTTAATAATATAGGAGCATGATCAGACAACGTAATTTTATTAATTTGTATAGATATATTTTCGCTATATACTCTCTCCGCGATCAAAAAGAGATAAATTCTGGAGTAGGATCTATGTACTTTGGATAGACAAGTATACTCCCTTGCATCGGGGTATTTCATTCTCCATATATCCTTGATTTTTAACTGACTAGATATTTTCCTGACTAGTCTTTCTTCCAGTTCATCTCTTCCAGTTTTAAAGATAAGATTCTTATCTGGTTTAAACCTGTCCAAAGGGACTTGAGGGGCCATACTGAAATCACCACCCATAATTAGTGTAACTTCGGATATCTCCAGTAATTTCAATTGTATGCCTGACCAAAAAAACTGTGAAAAGTTATTAGGGCCATATACCTTACACATTGTATAGACTTGATCCTCAATTTTTATTTTTAGAATCAAATATCTTTCTTCCATATCTAAACATTTGTCAATAAAGGTAAATTTAAGGTTTTTCTCCACTAGTATTGCTACTCCTTTTTACCTATGCTTTCACGGTGTAGCAAAGAACCCCCCTACCCAACCTGACTTTAGTTTTATAATTTCTGCCTCTTTGAGATGGGTCTCTTGTAGTAAAGCAATATTTGCACCTAGATCTCTTAAATTGTTTAGACTTGCTTTCCTTTTCATGGGGGAAGTTATTCCCCCTACATTCCATGTAACAAAATGTATTTCCCTAACCATATTAATCTAAGAAAAAGCAAGTTAGATAAAACATGAGGTGCCACCCCCAAGATGTATACTCGGAAAGGGATGAGAGAGGCTAAGGAAAAAAAAAACAAACCTCTATATACATTAAAATACCCCATAAGGAGTTCCGCATAATTTATTGTCTCTAACATTTTTATAGTTCCTTTACTTTACCCAGAGACAAACCTTACTGGCATGGTTATACCTTTAAGTGTTGTAAAAAATTCTGAGCTTCTTGGAAGTTATTTAGCATTTTTACCTCTCAATCATGGTACACCTTTATTTTAGCTGGGTAGATCATTGTTGCATTAAAGCCTCTATCAACTGAGTACACAGTGGGGCTATTTCTTTCCTTTTATTAAAAACCTCAGCTGAAAAATCTTGAAAAATAAATAACCTTCTCTCCTCCAATATGATGATTTTTTTCTGTAATATTGTAGGATCCTAATCTTATCCTGATAATTTAAAATCTTAATAATCACAGGCCTAGGGTTTGAATTATTCTGCCTTTTCTGACCTAATCTATGTGCTCTTTCAATTGCCATTGACTGTTCTAAGTATAGGATTTCTAAAATTTTAGGCAGAACCTCTATAACCCATTGCATTACATTTTCATGCTCTTCTTCTGCCAGTCCTATAATTTTCAGGTTGTTTCTCCTTGACCTATTTTCAAGGTCCTCAATTTTTAACTGCATAGCCAAAACTATCTTCTCATTAGCCTCAACAGTATTTTTCTGTGTTATAACAGTATCCTCTAAATCTGAGATGCGCTGTTCAGCATCTATAAGTCTTTGGGATAATTGCCTCACTTCCATTGTGAGCACCGATATCTCAGATTTTATTTAATTAAATTGGGGTAAACAAATATTGGATATTGCTGCACACAAGCTGCAAATCAAATTGGTTTGTGGGCAGATTTATACTCCCAGTACTTATGTCAAGGGAATTTTCAACACTGCCTTTAGTCTTTTTATCTTTACCTCTGGCCGCCATCCCTGGAGATTTATTCTTATTGTGAATGAAATACTTATCCATGCACAAGCGTGCAGGACCAAAACAAAAATGAAAAGACAAATTATAGTGATTTATATAGTGAAATTATAATATCTATACTATAACTGCGTTTGTAATGTCCGTCGCCTACATACATGTTGGATCTCGATGCCTGTTACCCCCTGTGTGGGGTTTGCATAGGGTCCTGCAGGCTTAGAACACACTAACAATCTGGGCACTCAAAAAAAAAATACCACAGGATAGGGACAGGTACTTGAAATCCAAATGAAATTAACTGGCTTACCAAGACAATGCAGTCCACCACCTGTGGGACATAGGACACTTGCGTCTACTGCAGCTCTGCTTGTCTTTTGCCCAAGGACACTATCTGCTCCCTACACTTCAGCTTCTCCTGTATCATGTTCTACGCTAGAAAGCATTTAGTAGCACAGTTTTAAAAGTTAATATCTAACAGTTGTTATTCTGTTATTGTAGAAGAATGGACACTCTGCAGTTTGCACCAAAGTCATCTGTGCCAATATGTAATTGCTATTTGTCAGGTTACTAGTTATTTAAGTTGTTTAATTTAAGATAGATCACTTTTTATTGTATTGACTCTGATCACTTTTCCTACTAATGTTCCTGTTTGTAGTTTCACATTGTATTCATTATTAATACCTGCTTTATCCTTACTGGGGCTGATAGTACCTTATAACAGTATATATTGCAGTTTCATAATGTCCTCAAGTTATAAGGGGGATCTCATTTTTAAATACAGCAGAGACAAGATAATCTTAGAATTTACAGTTATTCCCTAAGAAAAATTAGAATAGAAGGGCTATTCTAACACACACCCGTATTAATTCCAATTTATTTATCTGTTACACCCTCATAGTGGCCCTCACATACACCTCAGTAATGTGTTCCTGCATTGCAACTAGCGGCCGAAGTCGCGAGCAGGAGCTTAGACCACTGCGTATTCAAAGAGCCAGAGTATACTCCTAATTTTGGACCTGTTTATATACTTTTATAAGAAACAAATAGGACTGGGGAATCTACCTCTGTATTTTATTATTTAAGTCCCATACTATAAATTATCTCTCTTATACTTGCCATTAAAATTAAACCTTGAAAAAAAAGAAATAAAAAATCAAATTAAAAAAATTAACAAAATTAAACCTAATTCCTATGAAAATAAAAATCCCCCCAAAATAAAAACACTCCCTACTCTAAGAATAAACTACCTGTAGCCCTTAAAAGGGCTTTTTGCAGGGCATTGCCCCAAGATAATCAGCTCTTTTACCAAAAATACAGAAAGTCCCACCTAACAGTAAACTCCCCACCCCCAAAATAAAAGAACCTAACACTAAAAAACCTAAACTACCCATTGCCCTGAAAAAGGCATTTGTTTGGGCATTTAGCTCTTTTACTGCCCATCCCTAATCTAAATAAAACAACCCCCCCCCCCCAAAAAAAAAAAAAAACTTAAAAAAACCTAAGTCTAACCTCCAGGTTGCTACTCGCCGTTCCTGAAGTCCGGCGGAGAAGGTCCTGTACCAGGCGGTGAAGTCTTCTCCTAAGTGTGACCTCTTCTTCTTCCATGAACATCCTGCGCGGAGCTGAGCTGAAGACTGAAGACCGATGACCGCGGAGCTGAAGACCGGCGACCCTGGAACTGAAGAGCGGCGACCGCGGAGCCATGGAAGATCCTCTTTTTATGATTTATGAATTCAAGGTACGCGATTAAAGATGGCGTCCCTTGAATTCCTATTGGCTGATTTGATTCTTCAAATTCAAATCAGCCAAAAGGATTAGACATACTCAAATCCTATTGGCTGTTTATATCAGCCAATAGGACTAGAGCAAGTGAAATTCTATTGGCTGATTTGAATAACCAATAAAATTGCACTTGCTCTCATCCTGTTGGCTGATTTGAACAGCCAATAGGATTTGAGTAGCTCTCATCCTATTGGATGATTTTAATTGGAAGAATCAAATCAGCCAATAGGAATTCAAGGGACTCCATCTTTAATCGCGTACCTTGAATTCACTATTCAGTGTACGGCAGAGATCGTACAAAGAGAATCCTCCACGCTCCATGGTTCCGCAGTCGCCGGTCTGCAGTTCCAGGGTCACTAGTCTTCAGCTCCGCGTTCTTCAGTACCGCTCCGCGCAGGATGTTCCTGGAAGAAGAAGAGGTTGCGCTTGGAAGACTTTACCGCCTGGAACAGGACTTTCTCCGCCAGACTTCAGGAACCATGAGTACCAACCTGGGGGTTAGATTTAGAATTTTGTAAGGGTTTTATTTGGGGGGGGGGTGTTTTATTTAGATTAGGGATGGGTAGTAAAAGAGCTAAATGCCCTTTTCAGGGCAATGGGTAGTTTAGGTTTTTTAGTGTTAGGTTCTTTTATTTTGGGGGAGTGGGGGGTTTAATGTTAGGTGGGACTTTGTTTATTTTTTGTAAAAAAGCTGATTATCTTGGGGCAATGCCCTGCAAAAAGCCCTTTTAAGGGCTACTGGTAGTTTAGTAGGGGGTGTTTTAATTTTTTTGGGGGGTATTTTTTATTTTCATAGGGATTAGGTTTAATTTTGTTAAATTTGGTAATTTAATTTTTTTATTTTCTATAATGTTAGCTTTTTTATTTTTTGTAAACTTTGTTTTTTTTGTAACTTTAGAATGTATTAGTTTAGGTAATATGGGTTTATTTAATATTTTTATATAAAAGAAGAGTTACAAAATATGTTGTTTCTACATCTGTAGTTTAAAAAATAATTAGACCCCCCCCATCCCTATTAGAATTAAGTGTACGTGACCTTAGACCAGGGTGGTCAGGTACCTTTAAGCAATAATGTCTAAAAATGAGCAAGACCAAAAAGGTAGGGTATATTCCTTAGAAAGCTATTTATACAGGGTGCTCCCCAGTAATTAAGTTATCATTTCAGCTGGTAACAATCCACATTCAGATCAAATCATATAATATTTGTTTACTATTAAGTTCTCCTAATTGAGATATTCCAGCCTGTCTTATGACCTGGTTAAAACTCAAGAAAATTCCTTTTAAATTTAAATGAAATTACATATAAACTTTCCAGCTAACATCTTGGGAGTGATTCCCTATCAGATATTACTGATTTAACCTGGTAATTGAAAAGTGTCTAGATTAGTTTTGAATGTTTAAAAATCAGCCAAGCTAATTACCCAGAACACAATCATCACATATCACATAGAATATTAAGCAAATATACCTATCCCTAGACAAGGTAGAATTATATACCATTTTACTCACTTATTTGAATTAACACAATTTGTCTTGTAACATGCATAAGAATAACAAATAACACATTTTATATCAAGCTAAGTAGCAAAGACTTTCTTCGGATAGCCTCCAAATATACTCTGTACAGGGGTTAGGTGTCATCATACATCATTGCCCCTTCTGATATTTTTTCCTTAATTAACTCTTACAGAGCTAACTACAGGTTATATAACAGTTCTTTTTCTATTAATCTTCTTTGTTCCACTCCTTCCCCTTTATTTTACAAAGCCTTCTGAATCAAAGCCAGAAACAGTTAAGGCCACGGGATGGACATCTTCAGCCCTTGTAGGAGACTTCACTAGGTACTTTGACTGTCCCTTACAGAGTCTCAATGCACTGAGTTCTACACATAGGCTGTACCCTTACCCATAGGGTGTTTCAGTTACACAGTCATCCCCTAGACTCAATATATCCTACACAGGGTCTATCTTGAGCTTTATTAAGCGTGTCTGCTTTACTTGCTTTATGTCCCAGTATGTATCAGTCAAACCAACTCAAGGGTCCAGCTACAAATCTTTAGTTCACCCAGTGCCTAGCAATTTATGGCCCCCCTAATTGGGGTATTTAAGACCTAGCCCCCCACAGGTTTATCAACTTTCTTGAGGGGTAATTATAAAGTGCAGATGTACTCACTTTGTCATCTTCTTCCCCTACTATCGTTTACAGACCTTTCTGGGGCTCTGATCACCAACACAGGACTTCCATTCGTAGAGTGCAAAAGCCGTTGCCCCTGGGACTTAGATCAGGATAATGGATTCCTCTGTTATTCACATAGCGTTATATGACGCCAATTGTTGTGGCTATCCACCCTCTGCATTATGCCTCAGCAATCTTGTATGCGCTGGTGACCTTACCCACCGATATCCAGTCAAGAGGGTAAACGACCTCCTTCCTCGCTTGTTCCCTGCTGCTGCAAAGGGCTCCAGGCATACACCGTATCACCAAGAGTAAGCTAGGCTTGCGTTCCCTCAGTCTCGACGTGCAAGCAGCACCTCTCTCACGCTGCTCACCATATATCACCCTTACTGTTCTTATTGAAAATAACCCTTAAAATGCTGTAGGCTAAATCTCCTACTTGTAAACATGCCAGCTGAGTATTGCTTATATGGGCACATATTTTTGAAGACCACTCAATTAATCCTCTACTCAAAAACAGCTCCAAGTCTAAGAAATCTTAATGTAAGTGTGTGTGCATTTATTTTACATGCATACTTGCAGTATTGTACATTAGAAAAAAAGAAAGTTTATAGACATAGGATGTTTGAGCATAACATAACATTTAAACCTTAGGAAATAGATAATGAAATAATTATTAATGTTGAACCAAGATATATGATGTGTACAATATATCAAAATAGGTACTTAAGGTAAATGTTCCTGAGTGCGAGAGATTAAACCTCATACTTTTAGGTAAGGAAAATTGTGATATTTGATGATTAGTTATATCATGCATGTATACATTTTGGGAGTCCCACAGTTTGAGAAACGTAAATGATAGAAGGGATATGGAGGTGGCTGGGGAAGGAGAGAGAGGAGAGAAAAAAAAGCGGGGAGAGCTCCTGAGAGTTATTGTGCAGGTGTGTGAGTTTAATCCGGGAACTTTTCTAACCAAAAGAACAAAGTCTCATAAAAGAAGTCCAATTTGTCCAAAACTCTGCGGGGGTAGAGCTCCATCTGTCTGATAAAGTGTATCGTGGAAAAGATATGTGAAAAGAGTGGTGGATCTTTGTTTTTCCAAGTTGTAGCTATTGCCAACTTATTAGCCATAAAGCGGTAATCATCATTAATCATTAATGCTTCATTAGCTCGGTTTAAATTTGGGATTTGCATATGAAGTAGACATACCTCTGGGGTATATGGAGGAGTAATGCATAGCTGGTTGATAATTGTGTAGAACTTTCGCCAGATAGGCTGAATTTTGGGACAAGACCACCATACATGTAGAGCTGTGTGCCATAAATATTATGAAGTGTGGTGGGAACCAGATGCCATCTAACTAAAATTTTGTAATGTAGTTCCGATAGGGTGGCACAATGTAGAATTTTTTTCGGTTTCTAATGCTCGTCTATGCCAGATATCAGTGTCAATCGCAAAGCCCATTTCGCGTTCCCAAGCGACGTATTGGGGTATTTTGTGGTGAATATGAGGTTCAAGGAATAGGCCATAGTGAAAAGACAGGGAATGTTTGAGATTGTAGGCCTGGGCCCACCTACTTTTCCACCTTGTTAGTGTTTAAAGGCTATGTTTAGGATATCCCCAAGATCTCAACCAAGAGCTAAGATGAAACACTTCAAATTGTATACGGGGGGGGGGGGGGTATACAGTATTTTACACAAAATTGAGAATGTAGAATCCAATTATCGTGTTCGTAAAAGTCTGTAACAAGTGTGATTTGGAGGTTCTACCAGGATTCTATGTGGGAGTTGGGGAGACAATAAAGGGCACTGGCCAGTGTAACAGCTGGGGAGGGATGCGGGGCAATTTTCGGAATGTGTCTCACTTGGTCCCACAACTGGAAGGCATTGTGTAATATGGGATGGATTTTACCTAAATCTTTTCTGTGGTGTGGGGGTATCCAAAGGAGATCAGAGAGTCCTAGACCGGTTGGTAATAACAAAGTCTCTATGTCATGCCAGCCAGGAGGTTGTTTTGATGTGTTCCAACTTAGCACATGTGATAATTGGGCGACATTATAGTATAAGATGATGTTGGGAGGGCTAATCCCCCATGCAAGAGTGGTCTTTGTAAGGTTTGTCTGGAGGTTCTAGGTCTTTTCAGATGTAGGTGGTAATGAGACTCTGTACCTTATTAAGGATGGGCCTAGGAATATTATATGGGATGCACCTTAATAAATAAGCTATTTTGGGTAAAAAGGACATCTTATCTGCTGCTATTCTCCCTGTCCAGGATATCTCTTTAAACTCCCATGAATCCAATACATTTCTGTACTCTGATAGTCTTTCTGAATAGTTTTTAGAGATGGTGATGGAAGGATCTGCACTTAAAAAAGTTCTTAAATTTTTAATGGACAGAGTCCCACTGGAATTTATGAGTTTGTTGCAAATAAGCCAAATATTGGGGGGAGGGGGTATTAAAGGGTAGATCTTCTGCAGATATGGAGGTGTCTGGGATAGTTAAAAAGAGTGTGATATCATCGGCATATAGATAGATTTTGTGCTGGGAGTTCCCTAAGGATCCATCCTGATAGCCTGAGCTATGGGTTCAAAACCCAATGCTAAGGGTGAAAGGGGACAGCCCTGTCCGGTACCATTGGTTATACAAAATTTTCTGGATTGGAAGCCTACACCTCTAATATTTGCTGTCGGGGAGGTATATAGGGCTTGAACTGCAAGTATAAAGTCGCTTGAGAGATGAAAGGCTCTCAGTCTCCAAAAGGTATTCCCATCTTACCCTGTGAAAGGCCTTTTCGGCGTCGAGGGACCGGGTAAGAAAGGTGACTCCTTTACTGGACGCTACTGAAAGTATGTCCAGTATATGCATAGTGGCATCTGGGCCTTCTCTATGTGGGATAAAGCCTATCTGACCTGGGTGGACTAGGGAGGAAATAACTTTAGAAAATCTGTTGGCCAGAATTTTAGCATATAGTTTTGTGTCTAAATTGATGAGGGAGATGAGGTGGTAACTACTACATCGCTCTGAGGGCTTTCATATTGTGACCTCTAAAAATGCTCTACTGAAAGCACCTTTGTAAATTACTTCTTTAAACATTCTACATAATAGAGGGGCAATTAGAGATTGAAATGTTGTATAAAAACAGGCGGTGTAGCCATCTGGACCTGAGGATTTGCCTAATTTCAGATCTTTGATAACCCTCTGAACCTCTTCTAAAGTTATTGGGGCAATAAGGATGGGGAGGTAATCTTGTGAAAGTTGAGGTAAATGACGAGTGTTGAGAAATAGTCGTACTTCATTTGGAGATAGTGGGGGATGGTCAAAGTTGGCCTCTATATTATAGAGTAAGTGATAAAAAGATTTAAAAGTTTCACCTATTTCTTTGGGAGAATATACTAGACTATTATTGGGTTTTTTGATGGTGGTTATTTTAGATTGGGCCATGTGGTATCTATGTTTTGCTGTTAATAAGGAAGAGGCTTTATTGACTTGATAATAAAAGGTTTGTTTGACCTTTTCTAGGGTGGTGTGGACTCTTTGGAGTTCTAGGGTTTGAATTTGTTTAAAAACAGATATAATTTTGTCGTTTATGGTTCTAGAGTAAGATATATTAAGCTGGTGCCTTAAAGTCCTTAGTTGTGAGGTGAGTACAGAGAGTGGGGCTCCCTGCCTTTTGCGTGTATCCACATTTATCTTAAAAAAATGTCCTCTAACATATGCTTTAAGCGTGGCCCAGAGTGTCTCTGTTGAGTTATCGTTAATATTAAGGAATTCAGAGATCTGTTCTTGGAGTTCGAGTTTATAAATGGGGTCTCTATAAGCGAGTGTGTGCATATAAATACATTTATGGGTAAGTGTGTGTGTGTGCGTGTCTATAAATAAACAAATGGGTGAGTGTGTATATTAGGGCTGGGCGATATGGGTAAATGACTATATATGACTATAACACCTTAAATTTTACGCACACATATATACAATCACATACACAGTTACACACACATATGTGTGTGTGTGTGTATATATATATATATATATATATATATATAAATATATATATATATAATTTTATTATTTTTCTTCTTTTTTTTAAACATTTTATCTTAACTTCTAATGAGCACTGCTCCTGTGCAGGAATCCAATACAGGCATATAGCAGTAGGGGTGGGGTGCTGCTCCTTTCAGAAATGCTGTGCCTTGCTGATATCAATTGCATTGTAGATGCAGTTAATCCAGCAGCTAGCTAGCAGAGGGGACTGCAGTTTTAGCCTTTTTGGCAGCCATGGGGTTAACTGCATCTGCTATGTATTTGAGCCGTTTCTCAGAGAGCAGGAGATTGTGTAGGAGTTTCCATAATGATTACATACCCTGAGTTTCAGACTGCAGACGTCCCTAGGGGGAAATACACATAAGTGGCTTTCCCTACTCTTCACTCTCCTGCATGGGCTCTGCTTTTAGACTTCTATAGATTGATCGGCTACTACTGAGATCACAAACATAAAGTGAAAGTAAAACAGCCATTTTACAAATGTGGGCTAAAAGCAACCACTAGATTGCGCTGGTTTGCAAGAAATCAGATACAAATCAATGCAGTACAGCCACATCAGAGGATTTATTTTTTAGTAAAAAATTGCGAACTCTCACGGTTTTTAAATAGCGACAATTAATTGCGGTTTTAAATTGCATACACGATTAATGGTGCAGCCCTAGTGTGTGTGTGTGTATATATATATATATATATATACAAATACGTTTATGGGTGAGTGTGTGTATATATAAATGCATGGGTGAGTGTGTGGGTATATATAAATAAACTTATAGGTGAGTGTGCGTATATAAATAAACTTATGGGTGAGTGTGTGTGTGCATGTCTATAAATAAACTTAAGGGCGAGTGCATGTCTATAAATAAACATATGGGTGACTGTGTATATATAAATACATTTTTGGGTGAGTGCGAGTGTATATAAATAAACTTATGGGTGAGTGTGTGTGTGTATATAAATAAATTTATGGGTGAGTGCATGTGTGTATATAAATAAATGTATGGCTGAGTGTTTAAATAAATAAAATTATGGGTGAGGGTGTGTTTAAATAAATAAATGTATGGGTGAATGTGTGTATATAAATAAGCTTATGAGTGTGAATGTGTATATATACATAAACTTATGAGTGTGTATATATAAATAAAGAAATAGGTGAGTGTGTGTGTATAAATAAATGCATAGGGGTGTGTGCATATATAAATAAACTTATGGATAAGTGTGCATATATAAATAAATAAAAATATGGGTGAGTGTGGATATAAATAAACTTATGGGTGAATGTATGTGTATCTAAATAAACGTATGAGTGTGCATAAAATAAACTCATAGGTGAGTGTGTGCAAATAAATAAAGATATGGTTGAGTGTGTGTATCTAAATAAATAAACTTAAAGGTGTGTCTGTGTGTATGTGTGTGTGCATGTCTATAAATAAACTTATGGGCGAGTGCATGTCTATAAATAAACGTATAGGTGACTGTGTATATATAAATAAATTTATGGGTGAGTGTGAGTGTATATAAATAAACTTATGGGTGAGTGTGTGTGTATATAAATAAACTTATGGGTGAGTGTGTGTGCTCATGTCTATAAATAAACTTATGGGCGTGCGCATGTCTATAAATAAACTTATGGGCGAGTGCATGTCTATAAATAAACATATGGGTGACTGTGTATATATAAATAAACTTATGGGTGAGTGTTTGTGTATATAAATAAACTTATAGGTGAGTGTGTGTGTATATAAATAAAATTATGGGTGAGTGTGTGTATAAATAAACATATGGGTGAATGTGTGTATATAAATAAACTTATGAGTGTGTGTATATATACATAAATAAAGTTATGAGTGTGTGTATATATACATAAATACATTTATGAGTGTGTGTATATATAAATAAAGAAATAGGTGAGTGTGTGTGTGTATAAATAAATGCATAGGGGTGTGTGCATATATAAATAAACCTATGGATAAGTGTGCATATATAAATAAATAAAAATATGGGTGAGTGTGTATATAAATAAACGTATGGGTGAATGTATGTGTATAAAATAAACTCATAGGTAAGTGTGTGTAAATAAATAAAGATATAGGTGAGTGTGTGTATCTAAATAAATAAACTTAAAGGTGTGTGTGTGTGTATAGTGTGTATATATATATATATATATATATATATATATATATATATATATATATATATATATATATATATATATATAAAAACTTATGGGTGAGTTTGTGTGTGTACAATATATAAACAAACTTATGAGTGTGTATAAATATATAAACTTATAGGTGAGTGTGTATGTAAATACATCTATGGGTGAGTGTGGCTGTGTGTATATAAATAAACTTATGGGTGAGTGTGTGTACATAAATAGATAAAGTATGAGTGGGTGTGTGTATATAAACAAACATATAGGTGAGTGTGTGTATATGTAAATACATCTATGGGTAAGTGTGTAAATGTGTGTGTGTGTGTGTAAATAAATCTATGAGTGAGTGTGTGTTTGTGTATAAATAAATACACTTATGGGTGAATGTGTGTATGTATATAAACGAAAGTATAGGTGAGTGTGTGTGTACATGCATGTATGGGTGAGTGTGGATGTGTGTATGTAAATACATATACAGGTAGCCCTTAGTTTACTCCGGGGTTAGGTTCCAGAAGGAATGGTTGTAAATCGAAACCGTTGTAAATTGAAACCCATTTTATAATGTAAGTCAATGGGAAGTGAGGGAGTTAGGTTCCAGGCCCCTCTCAACATTGACATACGTAACACCTAATACATTATTTTTAAAGCTTTGAAATGAAGACTTTAAATGCTAAACAGCATTATAAACATAATAAAATAATCACACAACACAGAATATATAATTAAACTAAGTTAAATGAACAAAAACATTTGCTAAACAGCATTATAAACCTTATAAAATAATCACACAAAACAGAATTTACTTGCATTTTTCTGTAAACAGTACTTTCTATGCATTCCAATCTTGCTTGGCTTGCATATCTTTGCTGCAACACAAGTGGACAGCTCCACCTACTGGCTATTTTAATCAATGCACTGCTTCTCAATGCTTTTCAATAGCAGTCACATGACTGGAAATAAAGGTTGTTATTCTGAAACGGTGTGAATTGAACCGTTGTAAACCGAGGACCACCTGTATAGCTGAGTGTGTGTGTAAATGCATGTATAGGTGTGTGTGTGTGTAAATGCATGTATGGGTGAATGTGTGTATAAATAAACTTATGGGTGAGTGTGTGTATAAATAAACAAAAGTATAAGTGAGTGTTTGTGTGTGTGTAAATATATTTATGGGTGAGTGTGTGTGTTTGTGTATGTAAATACATCTATAGATGAGTGTGAGTAAATACATGTATGGATAAGTCTGAGTGTGGGTATGTGGATTTCTGTGTTCTCCGTAAACTACTAAGAAAAGGGTCCTTCTTGCGTTCTATAGGTGTGAAACAATATGAATTAAACAATGTTTGTTTATAAGATGCCAAATTCATTACTCTTCTTTCTTGTCATTCAAAATGTATAAAAAGTTAAAAGTTTGAGGAATTTGTATGTAACAATACAAGACTGGGTCACAACAGAAGTGTTGGATTGTACAATAGAGCACATTTAAGCTAATTAAACTATGAAATCAGTAGGGACCACTTAGTAGATAATCCACCAAAAGCTTCTACAACCATATCCAAATACTGCTTTAATTAATAAAGACATGTGGCATTTTTACATTGTGGGAAAAAGTACAAATAATATAGAATACAAGAAGAAAATACATCTATTTGTTAGAAGCATTTATGTTCACATCATAAGCATTTAAAGGCTTAGCTCCTTAGCTGCTAAACTTAAAAGCCTTTCCGGCAGCAAAGTGGTTAATAGAATAACTAATTCAGTTTTTTCTTCATGCAACTTAAGGCTTATCCAAAGTGACAAGTGAAGCCTTATCGTTATTTCCTATGCTGTGCCTAAACGAACCAAAGGTACCTCAGGCCATGTCTCTGAAGAACCGACAAGCAAGCCTAAATTCAACTCTCATTCATAGAGATAAAGTGTGGATTAGAAAAAAATAATCAGTTTAACAGGAATGCACAAGGAAGACAGATAACATAGACCGCCTGTCCGTGGGAATTTAGCACAAGTGTATTTCTTGAATTATTTATATTTTCAAACAACTCTCTTTAATTAAAAATAGAGTTCATCTATATATTAATGGAACATAATGGGTCAATATCGAGTGCCTTTAAGCTGTGGATAGAAGCATGTATGCAATATACACGTATTAACAAAAAAGTTCCTAGTAAAAGCAGAGAACGCACCATCATTTAAACCCCACACTTGTTCAGAGAATTGGCAGCAAATATTCTGTCAGTGATGAGTTAATTTGCATCATACAAAACACCACAGACTCTCTGTGTGTGAGCTGATGAAATAGTTGCTTCTATCCAAGAATCAAATACACTGCACTATAAACTGGATGCCTAAGAAATCCTTAACTTGTGTTTTGGATACAAATTCTGTATTTTTGAACTTTTTGTTCTGTTCTTATACGTCTCATCGATGTAACATAACAGGCAAAGTTAGTTACGGACATGATATTTCCCACACACATGCATTAAGTATGCCGCAAAGTCAATAAGGAGCACACATCCCTTAAAGGGACAGTCAACACCATCATTTTTATTGTTTAAAAAGATAGCTAATCCCTTTATTACCCATTCCCCAGTTTTGCTCCTAGGTTTAGCTTTCAACTAAGAATACCAAGGGAACAAAGCAAAATTGGTGATAAAAGTAAATTGGAAAGTTGTTTAAAATTACATGCCCTATTTGAATCATGAAAGTTTTTTTGGGACTTGACTATCCCCTTAAAGTGCATTAATAGATGATGTCACATTGCTGACTTTAGTAGTGAGACAGGTAAACCATTCTACTGCAACCTGTGACACTGACAATGAGAAGAATACAGTGGGGGAATTGGTAAGGATTTACTAGAGAACTGACAAGGAGGTAGGTTATTACATTACCATAAACTGACAATAAATCATAAGGTAATGGAGGAAAAGGTAATGGGGGGAAAGGGAATTAATATGTAGAGGAAGTGATAATGACATGAAATGGAAATAATGCAGATATAAAAGGAAAGTTATGAAGAGGCTTACACAAAGTGATAGGGAGATGGAAGGAAACTGTTGAGGGTTGTGGAGGGGGTGTGGAGGAAGTAATGAGGATGTGGAAGAGAAGCAATAAAGCAATGATGATGAAGTGAAAGGGAAGGTATGAAGATGAAGTGATGAATAGATGAATGGGAAGTGATAAAGAGGTGGTGCGATTGCTAAGGATGCAGACAAGAAGTGATAAGGATGTGGAAGGAAAATGATAAGTGGGGCGAAGTAAAATGGATATGGATGTCATGAGAAGTTAGAAGAAGTAATGAGGATATGGAATACATGAGAAGCTGGAAGAATTAATGAGTAGGGATGTCTATTTGTTTGATTCAGCATAGGACAAATGTGAATATGGCAACAACTAGAGGCACAGGCTCTTTTCAGAGCCAGATTTGTTTGTGTGAATGTGCCGCACACAAAGATCTGTGCAAATCCAGATCACACTTTCACATAAAGAAATACAGCTCTTAAAAGAGACAGATTTTGCTAGTGGCAGCCATATTTGTCATTCGTAAGTAATGAGGATATGAAAGTCATCAGAAACTGAAGGAAGTAATAAGGATATGAAAGTCATGAGACGATGAAGGGAGTAATGAGGATATGGAAGTCATGAGAAGATGAAGGAAGTAATGAGGATATGGAAGTCATGAGAAGATGAAGGAAGTAATAAGGATATGAAAGTCATGAGAAGATGAAGGAAGAAATAAGGATATGGAAGTCATGAGAAGATGAAGGAAATAATAAGGATATATAAGTCATGAGAAGATGAAGGAAGTAATAAGGATATGGAAGTCATGAGAAGATGAAGGAAGTAATGAGGATATAGAAGTCATGAGAAGATGAAGGAAGTAATAAGGATATAGAAGTCATGAGAAGATGAAGTAATAAGGATATGGAAGTCATGAGAAGATGAAAGAAGTAATAAGGATATGGAAGTCATGAGAAGATGAAGGAAGTAATAAGGATATGAAAGTCATGAGAAGATGAAGGAAGTAATAAGGATATGGAAGTCATGAGAAGATGAAGGAAATAATAAGGATATGGACGTCATGAGAAGATGAAGAAAGTAATAAGGATATGGAAGTCATGAGAAGATGAAGGACGTAATAAGGATATAGAAGTCATGAGAAGATGAAGGAAGTAATAAGGATATGGAAGTCATGAGAAGGTGAAGGAAGTAATGAGGATATGGACGTCATGAGAAGATGAAGGAAGTAATAAGGATATGGAAGTCATGAGAAGATGAAGTAATAAGGATATGGAAGTCATGAGAAGATGAAGGAAGTAATAAGGATATGAAAGTCATGAGAAGATGAAGGAAGTAATAAGGATATGGAAGTCATGAGAAGATGAAGGAAATAATAAGGATATGGACGTCATGAGAAGATGAAGAAAGTAATAAGGATATGGAAGTCATGAGAAGATGAAGGACGTAATAAGGATATAGAAGTCATGAGAAGATGAAGGAAGTAATAAGGATATGGAAGTCATGAGAAGGTGAAGGAAGTAATGAGGATATGGACGTCATGAGAAGATGAAGGAAGTAATAAGGATATGGAAGTCATGAGAAGATGAAGTAATAAGGATATGGAAGTCATGAGAAGATGAAGGAAGTAATAAGGATATGGAAGTCATGAGCAGATGAAGGAAGTAATAAGGATATGGAAGTCATGAGAAGATGAAGGAAGTAATACGGATATGGAAGTCATGAGAAGATGAAGGAAGTAATAAGGATATGGACGTCATGAGAAGATGAAGGAAGTAATAAGGATATGGTATTCATGAGAAGATGAAGGAAGTAGTAAGGATATGGAAGTCATGAGAAGATGAAGGAAATAATAAGGATATGGAAGTCATAAGAAGATGAAGGAAGTAATGAGGATATGGCATTCATGAGAAAATGGAGGAAGTAATGAGGATATGGTAGTTATGAGAAGTTGAAGGAAGTAATAAGAATACAGAAGTCATGAGCGGTTGTGGGAAGTAATAAGGATATGGGAGTCATGAGAAGTTGGAGGAAGTAGGGAGAATATGGAAGGAAACAGATGGGAACATGGAAGAAAAAAATAATGATGTGGGCTAAAAAGATATACAAAAAAATGAGTGAGAAGCACTGAAGTGACAATAAACAGGTTGGTAAAGAAGAGCAAGTACGGAAGGTGCAAAACGTAAAGTCACAAGGTGACAGAAGCAATATACACTTAATTGTAACCAAATGTGTGTACGTCAGAGGTTTAGGCATCAGGCACAGACACAAAAAAATAACCTATACCTTGTTTATATTATTATCATAATTTAAGATGTGCTGCCACATTCTGAAGCACTGAATATATCAGCAAGGGGGTAACAATACATAACATATAAATAATACAATACAAAAACAGAAACAATGCTATTCTATTCTTAGTGTTTATTCAGTAATAAATACTTACACAATCACTGATTAGCATTTCCAGCAACTACCAGCAAAAAACATCTAAATCAACAAATTTTTCTAATGTTCATTTTACAGCAATACATAGTCTGTTGATCAACAAGGAAATTCATTAAAAATAAATATGAATCACATTGGTATTAGGGAAGGATATGCACTGTGTTTCAAGGTCTGACTCATATAAATAGCTCACATTCAAGCTTGATTGCAATAGTTCCCTTATCAGAGCTAGACAGAACTAATAACACATTATACAAAATAATGCTATTAGCTTTTTTCTTTCCTCTCCAAAAACTCTTTTGTTCTCAGATCAATTTCACAATAAGGAGTATAAGACCGATTAGCCTCACCACAAATTTGTGGTTGGGCTACACAGATAAGCTTTTTTTTTTTCCCCAGCCTAAAAGCGGATAAAACAGATCAGACTAACGAGAGGGAAAATGTCCTGTTCTCTTGCAGAGAAAAAGTCAGCAGCAGTGCCAGGAATGTTTGCATAGCAAGGTGTTAAAACAATTATGCCCTATTTGCTGCAGAGAATATAAAATCTGGATATAACCCTCCTTGCTGAAATAGAACTATTTGAGATACACAACTTTCTAGACTGAAATATAATAGTTCTGAGTTGTGCAGAAGGTAATAGGGAATTTCCTTACTGTGAAGAAACAGTCAATGCATACATTACTGCTTGATACAAAGGGGTGTTGCTCTTCAGTAAACTGTGTTCTCCCCAGGATCTTTTTAATGAGTGCACCACCCGGCTGATTTTACTGGCCAGTATTAAAGGGACAGTTTACTCAAAATTTTTCTCCCCTTAAATTTGTTCCCAATGATCCACTTTACCTGCTGGAGTGTATTAAATTGTTTACAAGTATTTCCATTACCCTTATATTGGCATTTGAAAAAGATTATTTAGCCTGTGGTATCCCCACCCAGCCATTAGAAGAAATTACACTCCCAGTGGGTTATAGTAGAGATAAGGTAATACAATGTTAATTTTCCATTGTTCTCTCCCAGGGGTCTATTTATGAAGCAGCAGATGCTGCTTCCGACCCACTCCTCTACAGTTCCAGCTGAAGCGGAAGTTAAGAAGCAGCAGTCCTGCTAGTGGCCGTATGCTGTCGGCATTTATCTATGTGCGGCGGACATGATCCGCTATATCGGATCATGTCTGTCCGCACATTAATAAATGGACCCCCAAGTATTGGTGATTGGTTTACGGACAGATATAAGATAAATAAGCAGGTATATGTACACAATGTGATAAAGTAATGATAAAGTAATGAGATCTGATTATACCTACAAGCTCAACCCATTTTATTAGTTTGTAGCTTCAAAAAACCAAATCAGCTAATTTATTAACAAAAATAAGCCTTAAAAAAGCAAATCTCATTCATTTTATACTCTGCAGCTGGTAAAAAAAGTAATTGGAAACACATTAAGGGAAAAACAATTTTATAGTATTCTGTCCATTAAAGTTAAAATTAGCTAATATTGATATTATTTTTTCAATATTTATTGCATGAACTATCATTAAATACATTTATGTTAAATTATGCAATATTTTGTGCTTTGTATAGCAGAACATTTTATATTAGAAAGCATTATCCGGTTTCTTTAGAATGCCACCCGGCTGGCGAAATTTGCTGTGAACACTGAATAAAAATTGTTACAATTTTACTCTGCTATAAAAGGGATTGAACGCTTAATGCAGATCTTGGTAAATATATCTACTAACTGTTCTTTATTAGTACTGTTGGAAATTTACATTCTACGGGGAATACTGATTTAGCCATAGCTTAAAGGGACACTAGACCCAAATTTTTTCTTTCATGATTCAGATAGAGCATGAAATTTTAAGCAACTTCTAATTTACTCCTATTATCAATTTTTCTTTGTTCTCTTGCTATCTTTATATAAAAAGCAGGAATGCGAAGCATAGGAGCCGGCCCATTTTTGGTTGAGAATCTGGGTTATGCTTGCTTATTGGTGGGTAAATGTAAGCCTCCATTAAGCAAGCGCTATCCATGGTGCTGAACCTAAAAATGGGCTGACAGCTAAGATTTACATTCCTGCTTTTAAAATAAAGATAGCAAGAGACCAAAGAAAATGTGAAAATAGGAATAAATTAGAAAGTTGCTTAAAATGTCATGCTCTATCTGAATCATGAAAGAAAAAAAACATAATTTATGTAAGAACTTACCTGATAAATTCATTTCTTTCATATTAGCAAGAGTCCATGAGCTAGTGACGTATGGGATATACATTCCTACCAGGAGGGGCAAAGTTTCCCAAACCTCAAAATGCCTATAAATACACCCCTCACCACACCCACAAATCAGTTTAACGAATAGCCAAGAAGTGGGGTGATAAATAAAAAGTGTGAAAGCATAAAAAATAAGGAATTGGAATAATTGTGCTTTATACAAAAAAATCATAACCACCTCAAAAAAGGTGGGCCTCATGGACTCTTGCTAATATGAAATAAATGAATTTATCAGGTAAGTTCTTACATAAATTATGTTTTCTTTCATGTAATTAGCAAGAGTCCATGAGCTAGTGACGTATGGGATAATGAATACCCAAGATGTGGAGCTTCCACGCAAGAGTCACTAGAGAGGGAGGGATAAAATAAAGACAGCCAATTCCGCTGAAAAATAATCCACACACCAAAACAAAGTTTAAATCATATAATGAAAAAAAACTGAAATTATAAGCAGAAGAATCAAACTGAAACAGCTGCCTGAAGTACTTTTCTACCAAAGACCGCTTCAGAAGAAGAAAACAAATCAAAATGATAGAATTTAGTAAAAGTATGCAAAGAAGACCAAGTTGTTGCTTTGCAAATCTGATCAACCGAAGCTTCATTCCTAAATGCCCAGGAAGTAGAGACTGACCTAGTCGAATGAGCTGTAATCCTTTGAGGCGGAGTTCTAACCGACTCAACATAAGCATGATGAATCAAAGACTTTAACCAAGATGCCAAAGAAATGGCAGAAGCCTTCTGACCTTTCCTAGAACCAGAAAAGATAACAAATAGACTAGAAGTCTTTCGGAAATCTTTAGTAGCTTCAACATAATATTTCAAAGCTCTAACTACATGCAAAGAATGCAACGATCTTTCCTTAGAGTTCTTAGGATTAGGACACAATGAAGGAACCACAATTTCTCTACTAATGTTGTTAGAATTCACAACCTTAGGTAAAAATTTAAATGAAGTTCGCAACACCGCCTTATCCTGATGAAAAATCAGAAAAGGAGACTCACAAGAAAGAGCAGATAATTCAGAAACTCTTCTAGCAGAAGAGATGGCCAAAAGAAACAAAACTTTCCAAGAAAGTAATTTAATATCCAGCGAATGCATAGGTTCAAACGGAGGAGCTTGAAGAGCCCCCAGAACCAAATTCAAACTCCAAGGAGGAGAAATTGACTTAATGACAGGTTTTATACGAACCAGAGCCTGAACAAAACAATGAATATCAGGAAGATTAGCAATCTTTCTGTGAAAAAGAACAGAAAGAGCAGAGATTTGTCCTTTCAAGGAACTTGCAGACAAACCTTTATCCAAACCATCCTGAAGAAACTGTAAAATTCTAGGAATTCTAAAAGAATGCCAAGAAAAATGATGAGAAGAAAACCAAGAAATGTAAGCCTTCCAGACTCA
This sequence comes from Bombina bombina, assembly GCF_027579735.1. Classification (NCBI taxonomy): domain Eukaryota; kingdom Metazoa; phylum Chordata; class Amphibia; order Anura; family Bombinatoridae; genus Bombina; species Bombina bombina. Next base: position 1,114,346,459 of record NC_069503.1, read on the forward strand.
ATAATATATCTTCCTAGATACAGATTTACGAGCCTGTAACATAGTATTAATTACGGAGTCAGAGAAACCTCTATGACTGAGAATCAAGCGTTCAATCTCCATACCTTCAAATTTAAGGATTTGAGATCCTGATGGAAAAAAGGACCTTGCGATAGAAGGTCTGGTCTTAACGGAAGAGTCCACGGTTGGCAAGTAGCCATTCAGACAAGATCCGCATACCAAAACCTGTGAGGCCATGCTGGAGCCACCAGCAGAACAAACGAATGCTCCTTTAGAATCTTGGAAATCACTCTTGGAAGAAGAACTAGAGGCGGAAAGATATAGGCAGGATGATACTTCCAAGGAAGTGACAATGCATCCACTGCTTCCGCCTGAGGATCCCTGGATCTGGACAGATACCTGGGAAGCTTCTTGTTTAGATGAGAAGCCATCAGATCTATTTCTGGAAGTCCCCACATTTGGACAATCTGACGAAATACCTCTGGGTGAAGAGACCATTCGCCCGGATGTAATGTTTGGCGGCTGAGATAATCCGCTTCCCAATTGTCTATACCTGGGATATGAACCGCAGAAATTAGACAGGAGCTGGATACCGCCCATACAAGTATTCGAGATACTTCTTTCATAGCCAGAGGACTGTGAGTCCCTCCTTGATGATTGACATATGCCACGGTTGTGACATTGTCCGTCTGAAAACAAATGAACGACTCTCTCTTTAGAAGAGGCCACGACTGAAGAGCTCTGAAAATCGCACGTAGTTCCAAAATGTTGATTGGTAATCTCGCCTCCTGAGATTCCCAAACCCCTTGTGCTGTCAGAGACCCCCATACAGCTCCCCAACCTGTCAGACTTGCATCTGTTGAGATCACAGTCCAGGTCGGAAGAACAAAAGAAGCCCCCTGAACTAAATGATGGTGGTCTGTCCACCACGTCAGAGTGTCGTACAATCGGTTTTAAAGATATTAATTGTGATATCTTTGTATAATCCCTGCACCACTGGTTCAGCATACAGAGCTGAAGAGGTCGCATGTGAAAACGAGCAAAGGGGATCGCGTCCGATACAGCAGTCATAAGACCTAGAATTTCCATGCATAAGGCTACTGAAGGGAATGATTGAGACTGAAGGTTTCGACAAGCTGAAACCAATTTCAGACGTCTCTTGTCCGTCAGCGACAGAGTCATGGACACTGAATCTATCTGGAAACCTAAAAAGGATACCCTTGTCTGAGGAATCAACGAACTCTTTGGTAAATTGATCCTCCAACCATGTTCTCGAAGAAACGATACAAGTCGATTCGTATGAGATTCTGCTAAATGTGAAGACTGAGCAAGTACCAAGATATCGTCCAAATAAGGAAATACCACAATACCCTGTTCTCTGATTACAGATAGAAGGGCACCGAGAACCTTTGTAAAAATCCTTGGAGCTGTTGCTAGGCCAAACAGCAGAGCCACAAACTGGTAATGCTGGTCTAGAAAAGAGAATCTCAGAAACTGATAGTGATCTGGATGAATCGGAATATGCAAATATGCATCTTGTAAATCTATTGTGGACATATAATGCCCTTGCTGAACAAAAGGCAGAATAGTCCTTATAGTTACCATTTTGAATGTTGGTATCCTTACATAACGATTCAATATTTTTAAATCCAGAACTGGTCTGAAGGAATTCTCCTTCTTTGGTACAATGAAGAGATTTGAGTAAAACCCCAGCCCCTGTTCCAAAACTTGAACTGGCACAATTACTCCAGCCAACTCTAGATCTGAAACACATTTCAGAAATGTTGAGCCTTCACTGGATTTATTGGGACACGGGAAAGAAAAAATCTTCTTGCAGGAGGCCTTATCTTGAAGCCTATTCTGTACCCTTGTGAAACAATATTCTGAATCCAAAGATTGTGAATCAAATTGATCCAAATTTCTTTGAAAAATCGTAGTCTGCCCCCTACCAGCTGGGCTGGAATGAGGGCCGCACCTTCATGTGGACTTGGGAGCTGACTTTGGCTTTCTAAAAGGCTTGGATTTATTCCATACTGGAGATGGTTTCCAAACTGATAGCGCTCCTGTAGGGGAAGGATCAGGTTTTTGTTCCTTATTGTGACGAAAGGAACGAAAACGATTAGCAGACCTAAATTTACCTTTAGATTTTTTATCCTGTGGTAAAAAAGTTCCTTTTCCCCCAGTAACAGTTGAAATAATAGAATCCAACTGTGAACCAAACAATTTATTACCCTGGAAAGAAAGGGAAAGCAAAGTTGACTTAGAAGACATATCAGCATTCCAAGTTTTAAGCCATAAAGCTCTTCTAGCTAAAATAGCTAAAGACATATACCTGACATCAACCCTAATGATATCAAAGATGGCATCACAAATAACATAATTTATGCTTATCTGATAAATTTATTTCTCTTGTAGTGTATCCAGTCCACGGATCATCCATTACTTATGGGATATTCTCCTTCCCAACAGGAAGTTGCAAGAGTTCACCCATAGCAGAGCTGCTATATAGCTCCTCCCCCAACTGCCATATCCATCATTCGACCGAAAACATGCAGAGAAAGGAAAAACCATAGGGTGCAGTGGTGACTGTAGTTTAAATGAAAAAATTACCTGCCTTAAAATGACAGGGCGGGCCGTGGACTGGATACACTACAAGAGAAAACATAATTTATGTAAGAACTTACCTGATAAATTCATTTCTTTCATATTAGCAAGAGTCCATGAGCTAGTGACGTATGGGATATACATTCCTACCAGGAGGGGCAAAGTTTCCCAAACCTTAAAATGCCTATAAATACACCCCTCACCACACCCACAATTCAGTTTAACGAATAGCCAAGAAGTGGGGTGATAAGAAAAAAGTGCGAAAGCATATAAAATAAGGAATTGGAATAATTGTGCTTTATACAAAAAAATCATAACCACCACAAAAAAGGGCGGGCCTCATGGACTCTTGCTAATATGAAAGAAATGAATTTATCAGGTAAGTTCTTACATAAATTATGTTTTCTTTCATGTAATTAGCAAGAGTCCATGAGCTAGTGACGTATGGGATAATGACTACCCAAGATGTGGATCTTTCCACACAAGAGTCACTAGAGAGGGAGGGATAAAATAAAGACAGCCAATTCCTGCTGAAAATAATCCACACCCAAAATAAAGTTTAATGAAAAACATAAGTAGAAGATTCAAACTGAAACCGCTGCCTGAAGTACTTTTCTACCAAAAACTGCTTCAGAAGAAGAAAATACAACAAAATGGTAGAATTTGGTAAAAGTATGCAAAGAGAACCAAGTTGCCACTTTGCAAATCTGATCAACCGAAGCTTCATTCCTAAACGCCCAGGAAGTAGAAACTGACCTAGTAGAATGAGCTGTAATCCTATGAGGCGGAGTCTTACCCAACTCAATATAGGCAAGATGAAATAAAGATTTCAACCAAGATGCCAAAGAAATGGCAGAAGTTTTCTGGCCTTTCTAAAACCGGAAAAGATAACAAATAAACCAGAAGTCTTTCGGAAAGACTTAGTAGCTTCAACATAATATTTCAAAGCTCTAATAACATCCAAAGAATGCAACGATTTCTCCTTAGAATTCTTAGAATTAGGACATAATGAAAGAACCACAATGTCTCTACTAATGTTGTTGGAATTCACAACTTAGGTAAAAATTCAAAAGAAGTTCGCAACACCGCCTTATCCTGATGAAAAATCAGAAAAGGAGACTCACAAGAAAGAGCAGATAATTCAGAAACTCTTCTGGCAGAAGAGATGGCCAAAAGGAACAAAACTTTCCAAGAAAGTAATTTAATATCCAATGAATGCATAGGTTCAAATGGAGGAGCTTGAAGAGCCCCCAGAACCAAATTCAAACTCCAAGGAGGAGAAATTGACTTAATGACAGGCTTTATACGAACCAAAGCTTGTACAAAACAATGAATATCAGGAAGAATAGCAATCTTTCTGTGAAAAAGAACAGAAAGAGCAGAGATTTGACCTTTCAAGGAACTTGCGGACAAACCCTTATCTAAACCATCCTGAAGAAATTGTAATATTCTCGGTATTCTAAAAGAATGCCAAGAAAAATGATGAGAAAGACACCAAGAAATATAAGTCTTCCAGACTCTATAATATATCTCTCTGGATACAGATTTACGAGCCTGTAACATAGTATTAATCACAGAGTCAGAGAAACCTCTTTGACCAAGAATCAAGCGTTCAATCTCCATACCTTTAAATTTAAGGATTTCAGATCCTGATGGAAAAAAGGACCTTGAGACAAAAGGTCTGGTCTTAACGGAAGAGTCCACGGTTGGCAAGAGGCCATCCGGACAAGATCCGCATACCAAAACCTGTGAGGCCATGCCGGAGCTACCAGCAGAACAAACGAGCATTCCTTCAGAATCTTGGAGATTACTCTTGGAAGAAGAACTAGAGGCGGAAAGATATAGGCAGGATGATACTTCCAAGGAAGTGAAAATGCATCCACTGCCTCCGCCTGAGGATCCCGGGATCTGGACAGATACCTGGGAAGTTTCTTGTTTAGATGAGAAGCCATCAGATCTATTTCTGGAAGTTCCCCCATTTGAACAATCTGAAGAAATACCTCTGGGTGAAGAGACCATTCGCCCGGATGCAACGTTTGGCGACTGAGATAATCCGCTTTCCAATTGTCCATACCTGGGATATAAACCGCAGAGATTAGACAGAAGCTGGATTCCGCCCAAACCAAAATTCGAGATACTTCTTTCATAGCCAGAGGACTGTGAGTCCTTGATGATTGATGTATGCCACAGTTGTGACATTGTCTTATCTGAAAACAAATGAACAACTCTCTCTTCGGAAGAGGCCAAGACTGAAGAGCTCTGAAAATTGCACGGAGTTCCAAAATATTGATCGGAAATCTCACCTCCTGAGATTCCCAAACCCCTTGTGCCGTCAGATACCCCCACACAGCTCCCCAACCTGTAAAACTAGCATCTGTTGAGATTATAGTCCAGGTCGGAAGAACAAAGAAGCCCCCTGAACTAAACGATGGTGATCTGTCCACCATATCAGAGAGTGTCGTAAAATCGGTTTAAAGATATTAATTGAGATATCTTTGAGTAATCCCTGCACCATTGGTTCAGCATACAGAGCTGAAGAGGTCGCATGTGAAAACGAGCAAAGGAGATCGCATCTGATGCGGCAGTCCTAAGACCCAACATTTCCATGCATAAGGCTACCAAAGGGAATGATTGTGACTGAAGGTTTTGACAAGCTGATATCAATGTTAAACTTCTCTTGTCTGACAAGGACAGAGTCATAGACACTGAATTTATCTAGAAACCTAAAAAGGTTACCCTTGTCTGAGGAATCAATGAACTGATTGGTAAATTGATCCTCCAACCATGAACTTGAAGAAACAACACAAGTCGATTCGTATGAGATTCTACGAAAATGAGAAGACTGAGCAAGTACCAAGATATCGTCCAAATAAGGAAATACCAAAACCCTATTCTCTGATTACAGAAAGAAGGGCACCGAGAACCTTTGAAAAAAATTCTTGGAACTGAGGCTAGGCCAAACGGTAGAGCCACAAAACTGGTAATGCTTGTCTAAAAAGAGAATCTCAGACACTAAAAGTGATCTGGATGAATCGGAATATGCAGATACACATCCTGTAAATCTATTGTAGACATATAATGCCCTTGCTAAACAAAAGGCAGGATAGACCTACAGTAACCATCTTGAATGTTGGTATCCTAACATAACGATTCAATAATGATAGATCCAGAACTGGTCTGAAGGAATTGACCTTCTTTGGTACAATGAAGAGATAAAATAAAACCCCAGCCCCTGTTCCAGAACTGGAACTGGCATAAATACTCCAGCCAACTCTAGATCTGAAACACATTTCAGAAATGCTGAGCCTTGCTGTGTTAACTGGGACACGGGAAAGAAAAGAATCTCTTAGCAGGAGGCCTTAACTTGAAGCCAATTCTGTACCTTTCTGAAACAATGTTTCTGAAACCAGAGATTAAGAACGGAATTGATCCAAATTTCTTTGAAGAAAACGTAATCTGCCCCATACCAGGTGAGCTGGAATAAGGGCCGCACCTTCATAGGTACTTAGGAGCTGGCTATAGGTTTCTATAAGGCTCGGATATATTCCAAACTGGAAATAGTTTCCAAACTGATACCGCTCCTGAGGATGAAGGATCAGGCTTTTGTTCCTTGTTGTGAGGAAAGGAACGAAATGAATATTTACCCTGGAAAGAAAGGGAAAGCAAAGTTGACTTAGAAGACATGTCAGCATTCCAAGTTTAATCCATAAAGCTTTTCTAGCTAAAATAGCTAGAGACATATACCTGACATCAACTCTAATGATATCAAAAGATGGTATCACCAACAAAATTATTAGCATGTTATAGAATAATAATAATGCTATAAAATTATGATCTGTTACTTGTTGCGCTAAAGCTTCTAACCAAAAAGTTGAAGCTGCAGCAACATCCGCTAAAAATATAGCAGGTCTAAGAAGATTACCTGAACATAAGTAAGCTTTTCTTAGAAAGGATTCAATTTTCCTATCTAAAGGATCCTTAAATGAAGTACTATCTGCCATAGGAATAGTAGTACATTAGCAGGAGTAGAGACAGCCCCATAACCTTAGGGATTTTTGTCCCAAAAAACTCTAATCTGTCAGATGGCACAGGATATAATTTGCTTAAACGTCTAGAAGGAGTAAATAAATTACCCAAATTATTCCATTCCCTGGAAATTACTTCAGAAATAGCATCAGGGAGATAAAACACTTCTGGAATAACTACAGGAGATTTAAAAACCTTATTTAAACGTTTACATTTAGTATCAAGAGGACCAGAATCCTCTATTTCTAATGCAAATAACACTTCTTTAAGTAAAGAACGAATAAATTCCATCTTGAACAAATACAAAGATTTATCAGCATCAACCTCTGAGACAGAAACCTCTGAACCAGAAGAACCATTATCAGTATCAGAATGATGATGTTCATTTAAAAATTCATCTGAAAAAAAGAGAAGTTTTAAAAGACTTTTATGTATACTAGAAGGAGAAATAACAGACATAGCCTTCTTAATGGATTTAAAATAAATAAAATCTCTTATGTTATCAGGAACATTCTGAAAATTAGATGTTGACGGAACAGCAACAGGTAATGTAACAGTACTAAAGGAAATTTTATCTGCATTAATAAGTTTGACATGACATGCAATACAAATAACAGCTGGAGAAACAGATACCAAAAGTTTATAGCAGACTTAGCTTGGTAGCTCCAGCACTGTGCAGTGATTTTCCTGTAGTAACTTCTGACTCAGTTGCAACGTGGAACATCTTGCAATATGTAAAAGAAAAAAACAACATATAAAGCAAAATTGATCAAATTCCTTAAATGACAGTTTCAGGAATGGGAAAAAAATGCCAGTGAACAAGCTTCTAGCAACCAGAAGCAATAAATAATGAGACTTAAATAATGTGGAGACAAAAATGACGCCCATATTTTTTAGCGCCAAAAAAGACGCCCACATTATTTGGCGCCTAAATGCTTTTGGCGCCAAAAATGACGCCACATCCGGAACGCCGACATTTTTGGCGCAAAATAACGTCAAAGAATGACGCAACTTCCGGCGACACGTATGACGCCGGAAACGGAAATAGAATTTTTGCGCCAAAAAAAGTCCGCGCCAAGAATGACGCAATAAAATGAAGCATTTTCAGCCCCCGCGAGCCTAACAGCCCACAGGGAAAAAGTCAAATTTTAAGGTAAAATATGTTAAATTAAAATGCATTATCCCAAATATGAAACTGACGGTCTGAAAATAAGGAAAGTTGAACATTCTGAGTCAAGGCAAATAAATGTTTGAATACATATATTTAGAACTTTATAAACAAAGTGCCCAACCATAGCTAGGAGTGTCACAGAAAATAAGACTTACTTACCCCAGGACACTCATCTACATATAGCAGATAGCCAAACCAGTACTGAAACGAGAATCAGCAGAGGTAATGGTATATATAAGAGTATATCGTCGATCTGAAAAGGGAGGTAAGAGATGAATCTCTACGACCGATAACAGAGAACCTATGAAATAGACCCCTTAGAAGGAGATCACTGCATTCAAATAGGCAATACTCTCCTCACATCCCTCTGACATTCACTGCACGCTGAGAGGAAAACCGGGCTCCAACTTGCTGCGGAGCGCATATCAACGTAGAATCTAGCACAAACTTACTTCACCACCTCCATCGGAGGCAAAGTTTGTAAAACTGAATTGTGGGTGTGGTGAGGGGTGTATTTATAGGCATTTTAAGGTTTGGGAAACTTTGCCCCTCCTGGTAGGAATGTATATCCCATACGTCACTAGCTCATGGACTCTTGCTAATTACATGAAAGAAATAAATTTATCAGGTAAGCATAAATTATGTTTTCTCTTGTTAAGTGTATCCAGTCCACGGATCATCCATTACTTATGGGATACCAATACCAAAGCTAAAGTACACGGATGATGGGAGGGACAAGGCAGGTACTTAAACGGAAGTTACCACTGCCTGTAAAAAACCCTTTCTCCCAAAAATAGCCTCCAAAGAAGCAAAGTATCAAATTTGTTAAATTTGAAAAAGTATGAAGCGCAGACCAAGACTCCGTCTTGTAAATCTGTTCAACAGAAGGCTCATTTTAAAAAGGCCCAAGTGAAAACCACAGCTCTAGTAGAATGAGCTGTAATCCCTTCAAGAGGCTGCTGTCCAGCAGTCTCATAAGCTAAATGAATTATGCTGTTTAACCAAAAAGACAGAGAGGTTGCTGAAGTCTTTTGACCCCTCCTCTGTCCAGCATAGACAACAAACAAAGTGAATGTTTGATGAAAATCTGTAGTAGCTTGTAAGTAAAACTTTAAAGCACGAACCACGTCCAAATTGTGTAATAGACGTTCCTTCTTTGAAGAAGGATTAGGATACAAGAATGGAACAACAATCTCTTGAGTGATATTCTTGTTAGATACCACCTTAGGTAAAAACCCAGGTTGGTACGCGGGACTACCTTATCCGTACGGAGGACCAAATAAGGAGAATCACATTGTAACGCAGATAACCCGGAGACTCTACGAGCCGAGGAAATAGCTACCAAAAAAAAAAGGAACTTTCCAAGATAAAAGTTTGATATCTATGGAATGAAAAGGTTCAAACGGAACTCCTTGAAGAACCTTAAGACCAGGTTTAAGCTCCATGGCGGAGCAACAGTTTAAAACACAGGCTTGGTTCTAACCAAGGCCTGACCAAATGCCTGAACATCTAGAATACCTGCCAGATGCTTGTGCAAAAAAAAAAATAGACAGAGTAGAAATCTGTCCCTTTAAGGAACTAGCTGACAACCCTTTTCTCAAAATCATCTTGGAGAAAAGATAATATCCTGGGAATCCAGACTTTACTCCATGAGTAACCCTTGGATTCATAACAATAAGATATTTACATCATATCTATGATACATTTTCCTAGCAACAGGCTTTCATGCCTGTATTAAGGTATCAATGACTGACTAGGAGAAGCCATGCTTTGATAACATCAAGCGTTCAGTCTCCAGGCAGTCCATCTCAGATTAGTTATATTTAGATGGTTGAAAGGACCCTGAGGTAGAGGGACCTGTCTCAGAAGCAGAGACCGTGGTGGAAAGGATGACATGTCCACCAGATCTGCATACCAGGTCCTGCGTGGCCACGCAGGCACTGTCAAAACACCTGCTTGATCTTGTGCAAACACCTCCGGAGGGAATTCCCACTCCCCCGGATGAAAAGTCTGACGACTTAGAAAATCCGCCTCCCAGTTCTCAACACCTGGGATATGGATAACTGATAGACAAGAGTGAGTCTCTGTCCAGTGAATTATTTTAAGACTTCTAACATTGCTAGGGAACTTCTGCTCCCCCTTGATGGTTGAAGTAAGCCACAGTCGTGATATTGTCCGACTGAAATATGATGTACCTCAGAGTTGCTAACTGAGGCCAAGTCTGAAGAGCATGGAATATCGTTCCCAGTTCCAGAATACTCATTAGAAGGAGGGTCTCCTCCAGAGTCCACTATCCCTGAGCCTTCAGGGAGTTCCAGACTGTATCCCAACCTAAAAGGCTGGCATCTGTTGTAACAATTGTCCCATCTGACCTGCGGAAGGTCATACCCTTGGACAGATGGATCCGAGATAGTCACCAGAGAAGAGAATCTCTGGTCTCTTGGTCCAGATTTAACAGGAGAACAAATCTGTGTAATCCCCGTTCCTCTGACTGAGCATGCATAGTTGCAGCGGTCTGAACTGTAGGCGTGCAAACGGTACTCTGTCCCTTGCCGTTACCATTAAGCCGATTACATTCATGTACTGAGCCACCAAAGGGTGCGGATGGAATGAAGAACACGGCAGAAATTTAGAAAATTTGACAACCTGGACTCCGTCAGGTAATTTTTCATCTCTACAAAATCTATCAGAATCCCTAGGAGGGAAACCTTTGAGATTGGGGATAGAGAACTCTTTCCTTGTTCACTTTCCACCTATGCGATCTCAGAAATGCCAGTACTACGCCCGTATGAGACTTGGCAACTTAGATGTTTGACGCCTGTATCAGGATGTCGTCTAAATAAGGGGCCACTTCTATGCCCCGCGGCCTAAGGACCGCCAAAGCGACCCCAGAACCTCCATAAAGATTATTGGGGCTGTAGTTAACCCAAAGGAAAGAGCTACAAACTGGTAATGCCTGTTTAGAAAGGTAAACCTGAAAAACCGATGGTGATCTTTATGCATCGTAATGTGAGGATAAGCATCCTTCAAATCCATTGTAATCCTCTATTGACTCTCCTGGATCATAGTTAAGATGGTACAAATAGTTTCCAACTTAAATGATGGAATTCTGAGGAATTTGTTTAAGATCTTTAGATTCAAAATAGATCTGAAGGTTCCCTCTCCTTGGGAACCACAAACAGATTTGAGTAAAAACTCTATCCCTGTTCCTTCCCTGGAACTGGATGGATCTCGTACACAGTGTAAGAATGCCTCTTTCTTTATCTGGTTTGCAGATAATTGTGAAAGGTGAAATCTCCCCTTTTTTAGGGGGAAAAGCTTTGAAATCCAGAAGATATCTCTGGGATATAATTTCCAATGCCCAGGGATCCTGGGCCTCTCTCTCTCGCCCACGCCTGGGCGAAAAATGAAAGTCTGCCCCCTACAGGATCCGTTACCGGATAGGGAGCCGTTCTACATGCTGTCTTAGAGGCAGCAGCAGGCTCCTTGGCCTGCTTATCTTTGTTTCAGGTCCGGTTGTCACCAGACCGTCTTGGACTGAGCAAAAGTTCCCTCTTGTTTTGCCTTAGAGGAAATTGATGCCACGCCTGCCTTGAAGTTTCGAAAGGCACGAAAATTAGACTTTTTGGCCCTTGATTTGGACCTGTCCTGAGGAAAGGCATTACCCTTTCCTCCAGTGATATTAGCAATAATCTCCTTCAAACCAGGCCCAAATAGGGTCTGCCCCTTGAAGGGAAGTTAAGTAGCTTATTTATTAAAGTCACGACAGCTGACCATAATATAAGCTTTAGCGCTGTGCGCGCCAGCATAGAAAAAACAGAATTCTTAGCCGTTAGTTTAGTCAAAAAAAAACAAGGCATCAGAAACAAAGGAATTGGCTAGCTTAAGTGCACTAAGCTTGTCAAGTATTCATCCAATGGAGTCGCTACCTGTAAAGCCTCATCCAGAGACTCAAACCAGAACGCCTCAGCAGCAGTGACAAAGGCAATGCATGCAAAGGGCTGCAGGATAAAACCTTGTTAAATAAACATTTTCCTAAGGTAACCCTCTAATTATTTATCCATTGGATCTAAAAAAGCACAACTATCCTCAACAGGGTAAGTGGTACGCTTAGCTAGAGTAGAAACTCTTCTCTCCACCTTAGGAACTGTCTGCCATAAGTCCCGTGTGGTGTCAACTATTAGAAACATTTTTCTAAAAATAGGAGGGGAAGTGAACGGCACACCTGGTCTATCCCATTCCTTATAAATAATTTTAGTAAACCTCTTTAGGTATTGGAAAAACATCAGTACACACCGGCACTGCATAGTATTTATCCATTCAGAGCAGCTAAAACCTCCCTGAGCAACAAGTGGAGGTTCTCAAGAATACATTTTAAATGTAGAAATATCAGAATCAGGTTAAATCATCTTCCCTGAGTCAAAAATATCACCCACAGACTGAAGCTCCCCCCAGCTTCTGCATATTATGAGGCAGTATCAGATATGGTTCTTAAAGCGTCTGTATGCTCTGTATCTACCCCCAGAGCTATGTTGCTTTCCTTTAATTTCAGGTAGTCTGACTAATACCGCTGCCAGTGTATTATTCACAACCTTTGCCATGTCTTGTAAAATAAACGCTATGGGCGCCCTTGATGTACTTGGCGCCATTTGAGCGTGAGTCCCTAAAGCGGGAGTTAAAGGGTCTGACACGTGGAGAGAGTTAGTCGGCATAACTTCCCCCTCGACAGAATCCTCTGGTGATAATGTTTTTAAAGACAAAAAATGATCTTTATTGTTTAACATGAAATCAGTACATCTGGTACACATTCTAAAATGGGGTTCCACCATGGCTTTTAAACATAATGAACACAGAGCTTCCTCTATGTCAGACATGTTAGAACAGACTAATAAAGAGACTAGTAAGCTTGGAAAACACTTTAAATCAAGTTAACAAGCAAATATAAAAAAAGTTACTGTGCCTTTAAGAGAAACAAATTTTGTCAAAATTTGAAAAACAGTGGGGAAAAAAAGGCAGTAAATCAAACAAAATTTTTACAGTATATGTAATAAGTTAACAGAGCATTGCACCCACTTGCAAATGGATGATTAACCCCTTAATGCAAAAAAACAGATAAAAAAAACGACAGACGTTTTTTTAACAGACACAATAAAACTGCCACAGCTGAACTGTGGATTACCTTCCCTATAAACGATTTTGGAAGTCTTTTTAGCCCTTTAGAGATGTCCTGTAGTATTCATGGGGCTGCTGAGGGAATCTGGATGATTCATTTTGTAATTTTAACAGCGCAAAAAAGCGCTAAATTAGGCCCCTCCCACTCATATTACAACAGTGGGAAGCCTCAGTTAACTGTTTCCATGCAGAATTTAAGCCAGCCATGTGGAAAAATTAGGCCCCAATAAGTTTTATCACCAAACATATGTTAAAAAACGATTAAACATGCCAGCAAACGTTTTAAAACACATTTTTATAAGAGTATGTGTCTCTAATAATAAGCCTGATACCAGTCGCTATCGCTGCATTTAAGGCTTTACTTACATTACTTCAGTATCAGCAGTATTTTCTTAGTCAATTCCATTCCTTAGAAAAATATTTTACTGCACATAAGCCTGATACCAGTCGCTATTACTGCATTTAAGGCTTTACTTACATTACTTCGGTATCAGCAGTATTTTCTTAGTCAATTCCATTCTTTAGAAAAATATTTTATTGCACATACCCTATTTGCAGGAAAACCTGCACGCCATTCCCCCTCTTAAGTACCTCACTCCTCAGAATGTGTGAGAACAGCAAATGGATCTTAGTTACTTCTGCTAAGATCATAAAAAATGCAGGCAGATTCTTCTTCCAAATACTGCCTGAGATAAACAGCACACTCCGGTGCCATTTAAAAATAACAAACTTTTGATTGAAGAATTAAACTAAGTATAAAACACCACAGTCCTCTCAGGACCTATCTATGTTGAGGGTTGCAAGAGAATGACTGGATATGGCAGTTGGGGGAGGAGCTATATAGCAGATCTGCTATGGGTGAACTCTTGCAACTTCCTGTTGGGAAGGAGAATATCCCATAAGTAATGGATGATCCGTGGACTGGATACACTTAACAAGAGAAAAAGTTATTAGCATGTTGAAGAAGATTAACAATGCTATGAGTATTATGATCTGTTACTTGTTGTGCTAAAGCTTCCAACCAGAAAGTTGAGGCTGCAGCAACATCCGCCAAAGATATAGCAGGTCTAAGAAGATTACCTGAACATAAGTAAGCTTTTCTTAGAAATGATTCAATTTTCCTATCTAAAGGATCCTTAAAGGAAGTACTATCTGCCGTAGGAATAGTAGTACGTTTAGCAAGAGTAGAGATAGCCCCATCAACCTTAGGGATTTTGTCCCAAAACTCTAATCTGTCAGATGGCACAGGATATAATTGCTTAAACTGTTTAGAAGGAGTAAATGAATTACCCAAATTATTCCATTCCCTGGAAATTACTTCAGAAATAGCATCAGGGACGGGAAAAACCTCCAGAATAACTACAGGAGGTTTAAAAACTGTATTCAAACGTTTAGATTTAGTATCAAGTGGACCAGATTCCTCTATTTCTAATGCAATTAAGACTTCTTTAAGTAAAGAACGAATAAATTCCATTTTGAATAAATATGAAGATTTATCAGAATCAACCTCTGAAACAGAATCCTCTGAACCAGAAAAATCATTATCAGAAACGGAATCAGAATGATGATGTTCATTTAAAAACTCATCTGAAACATGAGACGTTTTAAAGGACCTTTTACATTTACTGGAAGGAGGAATAACAGACATAGCCTTCTTAATAGATTTAGAAACAAAATCTCTTATGTTAACAGGAACACCCTGAATATTAGATGTTGATGGAACAGCAACAGGTAATGGAACATTACTAAAGGAAATATTATCTGCATTAACAAGTTTGTCATGACATTCATTACAAACAACAGCCGGAGGAACAGTTACCACAAATTTACAACAAATACACTTAACTTTGGTAGATCCAGCATCAGGCAGCAATTTTCCAGAAGTATCTTCTGATTCAGGGTCAATCTGAGACATCTTGCAATATGTAATAGAAAAAACAACATATAAAGCAAAATTGATCAAATTCCTTAAATGACAGTTTCAGGAATGGGAAAAAATGCCAATGAACAAGCTTCTAGCAACCAGAAGCAAATAAGCAATGAGACTTAAATAATGTGGAGACAATAATGACGCCCATATTTTTTGGCGCCAAAAAAAGACGCCCACATTATTTGGCGCCTAAATGCTTTAAGCGCCAAAAATGACGCCACATCCGGTGACGCCGACATTTTTGGCGCAAAAAACGTCAAAAAAATGACGCAACTTCCGGCGACAAGTATGACGCCGGAAATGACAAAGAAAATTTATGCGCCAAAAAAGTCCGCGCCAAAAATGACCAAATAAAAGAAACATTTTCAGCCCCCCGCGAGCCTAACAGCCCACAGGAAAAAAGTCAAATTTTAAGGTAAGAAAAATTATTATTCATATGCATTATCCCAAATAATGAAACTGACTGTCTGAAATAAGGAATGTTGAACATCCTGAATCAAGGCAAATAAATGTTTAAACACATATATTTAGAACGTAATATAAAAGTGCCCAACCATAGCTTAGAGTGTCACAAAAATAAGACTTACTTACCCCAGGACACTCATCTACATGTAGTAGAAAGCCAAACCAGTACTGAAACGAGAATCAGTAGAGGTAATGGTATATATGAGTATATCGTCGATCTGAAAAGGGAGGTAATAGATGAATCTCTACGACCGATAACAGAGAACCTATGAAATAGACCCCGTAGAAGGAGATCATTGAATTCAAATAGGCAATACTCTCTTCACATCCCTCTGACATTCACTGCACACTGAGAGGAAAACCAGGCTCCAGCCTGCTGCGAAGCGCATATCAACGAAGAATCTAGCACAAACTTACTTCACCACCTCCATGGGAGGCAAAGTTTGTAAAACTGATTTGTGGGTGTGGTGAGGGGTGTATTTATAGGCATTTTGAGGTTTGGGAAACTTTGCCCCTCCTGGTAGGAATGTATATCCCATACGTCACTAGCTCATGGACTCTTGCTAATTACATGAAAGAAAATTGGGTTTAGTGTCCCTTTAAAGGGAAATAAAAGTGCTCAAAGAAAATTATTTAATAAGTTAGTATTGTGTTATTTGTTGCATATAACCATGTGTTTAAACCCTGCAAATGATTAAACACATAATTAAAATCAGCTTCAGAGCAGCACTGTACTCATGGAAACTAGCTGAGCACATCTGGTCAGCAATAACAAAAAACAAAAACATAATTTATGTAAGAACTTACCTGATAAATTCATTTCTTTCATATTAGCAAGAGTCCATGAGCTAGTGACGTATGGGATATACATTCCTACCAGGAGGGGCAAAGTTTCCCAAACCTCAAAATGCCTATAAATACACCCCTCACCACACCCACAAATCAGTTTAACGAATAGCCAAGAAGTGGGGTGATAAGAAAAAAGTGCAAAGCATAAATATAAGGAATTGGAATAATTGTGCTTTATATAAAAAAATCATAACCACCACAAAAAAAGGGTGGGCCTCATGGACTCTTGCTAATATGAAAGAAATGAATTTATCAGGTAAGTTCTTAAATAAATTATGTTTTCTTTCATGTAATTAGCAAGAGTCCATGAGCTAGTGACGTATGGGATAATGACTACCCAAGATGTGGATCTTCCACGCAGAGTCACTAGAGAGGGAGGGATAAAATAAAGACAGCCAATTCCGCTGAAAAAAATCCACACCCAAAAATAAAGTTTAAATCTTATAAAGAAAAAAAACTGAAAATATAAGCAGAAGATTCAAACTGAAATAGCTGCCTGAAGTACTTTTCTACCAAAGACAGCTTCAGAAGAAGAAAACACATCAAAATGGTAGAATTTAGTAAAAGTATGCAAAGAAGACCAAGTTGCTGCTTTGCAAATCTGATCAACCGAAGCTTCATTCCTAAACGCCCAGGAAGTAGAAAGTGACCTAGTAGAATGAGCTGTAATCCTTTGAGGCAGAGTTTTACCCGACTCGACATAAGCATGATGAATTAAAGATTTCAACCAAGATGCCAAAGAAATGGCAGAGGCCTTCTGACCTTTCCTAGAACCGGAAAAGATAACAAATAGACTAGAAGTCTTTCGGAAAATCTTAGTAGCTTCAACATAATATTTCAAAGCTCTAACTACATCCAAAGAATGCAATGATTTCTCCTTAGAATTCTTAGGATTAGGACATAATGAAGGAACCACAATTTCTCTACTAATGTTGTTGGAATTCACAACCTTAGGTAAAAATTTAAAAGAAGTTCGCAACACCGCCTTATCCTGGTGAAAAATCAGAAAAGGAGACTCACAAGAAA
Source organism: Bombina bombina (assembly GCF_027579735.1). Taxonomy (NCBI): domain Eukaryota; kingdom Metazoa; phylum Chordata; class Amphibia; order Anura; family Bombinatoridae; genus Bombina; species Bombina bombina. Next base: position 1,114,363,702 of record NC_069503.1, read on the forward strand.
GAGCAGATAATTCAGAAACTCTTCTGGCAGAAGAGATGGCCAAAAGGAACAAAACTTTCCAAGAAAGTAATTTAATGTCCAATGAATGCATAGGTTCAAACGGAGGAGCTTGAAGAGCCCTCAGAACCAAATTCAAACTCCAAGGAGGGGAAATTGACTTAATGACAGGTTTTATACGAACCAAAGCTTGTACAAAACAATGAATATAAGGAAGATTAGCAATCTTTCTGTGAAAAACAACAGAAAGAGCAGATATTTGTCCTTTCAAGGAACTTGCAGACAAACCTTTATCCAAACCATCCTGAAGAAACTGTAAAATTCTCGGAATTCTAAAAGAATGCCAGGAAAAATGATGAGAAAGACACCAAGAAATATAAGTCTTCCAGACTCTATAATATATCTCCCTAGATACAGATTTACGAGCCTGTAACATAGTATTAATCACAGAGTCAGAGAAACCTATTTGACTAAGAATCAAGCGTTCAATCTCCATACCTTTAAATTTAAGGATTTGAGATCCTGATGGAAAAAAGGACCTTGCGACAGAAGGTCTGGCCTTAACGGAAGAGTCCACGTTTGGCAAGAGGCCATCCGGACAAGATCCGCATACCAAAACCTGTGAGGCCATGCTGGAGCGAACAAATGAGCATTCCTTCAGAATCTTAGAGATTACTCTTGGAAGAAGAACTAGAGGCGGAAAGATATAGGCAGGATGATACTTCCAAGGAAGTGACAATGCATCCACTGCTACCGCTTGAGGATCCCTGGATCTGGACAGATACCTGGGAAGTTTCTTGTTTAGATGAGAGGCCATCAAATCTATTTCTGGAAGTCCCCACATTTGAACAATCTGAAGAAATACCTCTGGGTGAAGAGACCATTCGCCCGGATGTAACGTTTGGCGACTGAGATAATCCGCTTCCCAAATGTCTATACCTGGGATATGAACCGCAGAAACTAGACAGGAGCTGGATTCCGCCCATACCAGAATTTGAGATACTTCTTTCATAGCCAGAGGACTGTGAGTCCCTCCTTGATGATTGATGTATGCCACAGTTGTGACATTGTCTGTCCGAAAACAAATGAACGATTCTCTCTTTAGAAGAGGCCAAGACTGAAGAGCTCTGAAAATTGCACGGAGTTCCAAAATATTGATCGGTAATCTCACCTCCTGAGATTCCCAAACCCCTTGTGCTGTCAGAGACCCCCACACAGCTCCCCAACCTGTAAGACTTGCATCTGTTGAAATTACAGTCCAGGTCGGAAGAACAAAAGAAGCCCCCTGAACTAAACGATGGTGATCTGTCCACCACGTCAGAGAGTGTCGTACAATCGGTTTTAAAGATATTAATTGAGATATCTTTGTTTAATTCCTTCACCACTGGTTCAGCATACAGAGCTGAAGAGGCCGCATGTGAAAACGAGCAAATGGGATCGCGTCCGATGCAGCAGTCATAAGACCTAGAATTTCCATGCATAAGGCTACCGAAGGGAATGATTGTGACTGAAGGTTTCGACAAGCTGATATCAATTTTAGACGTCTCTTGTCTGTCATAGATAGAGTCATGGACACTGAATCTATCTGGAAACCTAAAAAGGTTACCTGTGTCTGAGGAATCAATGAACTTTTTGGTAAATTGATCCTCCAACCATGATGTTGAAGAAACAACACAAGTCGATTAGTATGAGATTCTGCTAAATGTGAAGACTGAGCAAGTACCAAGATATCGTCCAAATAAGGAAATACCACAATACCCTGTTCTCTGATTACAGACAGAAGGGCACCGAGAACCTTCGTAAAAATTCTTGGAGCTGTAGCTAGGCCAAACGGCAGAGCCACAAACTGGTAATGCTTGTCTAGGAAAGAGAATCTCAGAAACTGATAGTGATCTGGATGAATCGGAATATGCAGATATGCATCCTGTAAATCTATTGTAGACATATAATGCCCTTGCTGAACAAAAGGCAGAATAGTCCTTACAGTTACCATTTTGAATGTTGGTATCCTTACATAACGATTCAATATTTTTAGATCCAGAACTGGTCTGAAGGAATTCTCCTTCTTTGGTACAATGAAGAGATCTGAATAAAACCCCAGTCCCTGTTCCAGAACTGGAACTGGCATAATTACTCCAGCCAACTCTAGATCTGAAACACATTTCAGAAATGCTTGAGCCTTCGCTGGGTTTACTGGGACACGGGAAAGAAAAAATCTCTTTGCAGGAGGCCTTATCTTGAAGCCAATTCTGTACCCTTCTGAAACAATGTTCTGAATCCAAAGATTGTGAACGGAATTGATCCAAATTTCTTTGAAAAAACGTAATCTGCCCCCTACGAGCTGAGCTGGAATGAGGGCCGCACCTTCATGTGGACTTAGGAGCTGGCTTTGATTTTCTAAAAGGCTTGGATTTATTCCAGACTGGAGATGGTTTCCAAACTGATACCGCTCCTGAGGATGAAGGATCAGGTTTTTGTTCCTTGTTGTGACGAAAGGAACGAAAACGATTATTAGACCTAAATTTACCTTTAGATTTTTTATCCTGTGGTAAAAAAGTTCCTTTCCCTCCAGTAACAGTTGAGATAATAGAATCCAACTGAGAACCAAACAATTTATTACCCTGGAAAGAAAGGGAAAGCAGAGTAGACTTAGAAGACATATCAGCATTCCAAGTTTTAAGCCATAAAGCTCTTCTAGCTAAAATAGCTAGAGACATATACCTGACATCAACTCTAATGATATCAAAGATGGCATCACAAATAAAATTATTAGCATGTTGAAGAAGAATAATAATGCTATGAGAATTATGATCTGTTACTTGTTGCGCTAAAGCTGCTAACCAAAAAGTTGAAGCTGCAGCAACATCCACTAAAGATATAGCAGGTCTAAGAAGATTACCTGAACACAAGTAAGCTTTTCTTAGAAAGGATTCAATTTTCCTATCTAAAGGATCCTTAAAGGAAGTACTATCTGCCGTAGGAATAGTAGTACGCTTAGCAAGAGTAGAGACAGCCCCATCAACCTTAGGGATTTTGTCCCAAAACTCTAATCTGTCAGATGGCACAGGATATAATTGCTTAAAACGTTTAGAAGGAGTAAATGAATTACCCAAATTATTCCATTCCCTGGAAATTACTTCAGAAATAGCACTAGGGACAGGAAAAACTTATGGAATAACTACAGGAGATTTAAAAACCTTATCTAAACGTTTAGATTTAGTATCAAGAGGACCAGAATCCTCAATTTCTAATGCAATTAGGACTTCTTTAAGTAAAGAACGAATAAATTCCATTTTAAATAAATATGAAGATTTATCAGCATCAACCTCTGAGACAGAATCCTCTGAACCAGAAGAACCATTATCAGAATCAGAATGATGATGGTCATTTAAAAATTCATCTGAAAAATGAGAAGTTTTAAAATACTTTTTACGTTACTAGAAGGAGGAATAACAGACATAGCCTTCTTAATGGATATAGAAACAAAATCTCTTATGTTATCAGGAACACTCTGAGTATTAGATGTTGACGGAACAGCAACAGGTAATGTAACAGTACTAAAGGAAATATCTGCATTAACAAGTTTGTCATGACAAACAGTACAAACAACAGCTGGAGGAACAGATACCATAAGTTTACAGCAGATACACTTAGCTTTGATAGCTCCAGCACCAGGCAGCGATTTTCCAGAAGTATCTTCTGACTCAGTTTCAACGTGGGACATCTTGCAATATGTAATAGAAAAAACAACATATAAAGCAAAATTGATCAAATTCCTTAAATGACAGTTTCAGGAATGGGAAAAAAAATGCCAGTGAACAAGCTTCTAGCAACCAGAAGCAATAAATAATGAGACTTAGATAATGTGGAGACAATAGTGACGCCCATATTTTTTTTAGCGCCAAAAATGACGCCCACATTATTTGGCGCCTAAATGCTTTTGGCACCAAAAATAACGCCACATCCGGAACGCCGACACTTTTGGCACAAAAGAACGTAAAAAATGACGCAACTTCCGGCGACACGTATGACGCCGGAAACAGAAAAAAAAATTTGTGCCAAAAAAGTCCGCGCCAAGAATGACGCAATAAAATGAAGCATTTTCAGCCCCCGCGAGCCTAACAGCCCACAGGGAAAAAGTCAAATTTTAAGGTAAGAAAAAAAATTGATTTATTCATATGCATTATCCCAAATATGAAACTGACTGTCTGAAATAAGGAACGTTGAACATCCTGAGTCAAGGCAAATAAATGTTTGAATACATATATTTAGAACTTTATAAAAAAGTGCCCAACCATAGCTTAGAGTGTCACAGAAAATAAGACTTACTTACCCCAGGACACTCATCTACATGTTGTAGAAAGCCAAACCAGTACTGAAACGAAAATCAGCAGAGGTAATGGTATATAAATAAGAGTATATCGTCGATCTGAAAAGGGAGGTAAGAGATGAATCTCTACGACCGATAACAGAGAACCTATGAAATAGACCCCGTAGAAGGAGATCATTGAATTCAAATAGGCAATACTCTCCTCACATCCCTCTGACATTCACTGCACGCTGAGAGGAAAACCGGGCTCCAACCTGCTGCGGAGCGCATATCAACGTAGAATCTAGCACAAACTTACTTCACCACCTCCATAGGAGGCAACGTTTGTAAAACTGATTTGTGGGTGTGGTGAGGGGTGTATTTATAGGCATTTTGAGGTTTGGGAAACTTTGCCCCTCCTGGTAGGAATGTATATCCCATACGTCACTAGCTCATGGACTCTTGCTAATTACATGAAAGAAAGTGTGTAGCCATCAATCACCAGCTAGCTTCCAATAATACATTCCTGCACAAGGACCTACCTAGATTCCATTAGTACAAAGTTTGATAATAGAAGCTAATTTAAATGTGTCTTAAAAGTATTTTCTCTAGCTGAATCATCAAAGTTTAACTCTGATGTATTTTTAATTCAAACTGAAATAGAATTATGATGGAGAATAAAAATATTTATACTCAAAATAAATTGATTTGTCATAAGAGTGAGATAATCAGCAACTAGTGGGATACAGGTTTCCTTTTATTTTTTAATAAAACTCATTTTTCCCCCCAAAAAACCCTTCCCCTTCTTACATAAACCCCTACCCTGCCTGTTGATGATAGTTTATATAAAGCTAATCAAGATTTATTTTTTATGTAGTTTTTATGTAGTTAAAGAAGAGGAGTCTGCAATATGATTCTATCCAAATAGCTAATTGTGCAGGTGTAAAAAATGAAATAAAGTTTGCAAGAAAGATCATGTAGTTGCTTGCCACAACTGTTTTACAGATACCTCACTACATGTGGTCTAGTATAAAATCATGACTTTTTAGAATAAACTTTCAACATGAAAGGTGCAATTTTCTATTTGAGCTCATAACCAAAGCAAATAGAAGGAATCTTACTGCCTAAATTAGAATCAAAAGACATTTGACCCATTCTAGGTCGACATTGAATTATAAGTGGATCTTCTGGGTTTCTGATATCCTCAGTAGATTTTAAGAAATATTTGAGAACTCAAATGACATCCAGTGTGTGAAGAACAGCATTGATATTGTTCTGATGATTCACGCAGACTGAATAAGTCATCTTTAGAAGACACAAAGAAAGAAACAGCTACCTCATGTTCCTGAGTGTGTGTGTGTGTGTGGGGGCAAAATACTCAACTTAGAATCTTGCCTGACTATGAAAAGAGCAGCAAGCAAAATTGTCTATCAATTTAAAAGTTCAAAGCTTATTCATTGGTTCAAAAGAGAAATATAACAAAACTTAAATTCAAATCCAAAGAAGAATTTAAAGGGACACTGAACTCAATATTTTTCTTTTGTGATTCAGATAGAGCATGGAATTTTAAGCAACTTTCTAATTTACTCCTATTATCAAATGTTCTTTATTCTCTTGGTATCTTTATTTAAAATTCAAGAATGTAACTTTAGATGTTGGCCCTTTTTTGGTGAACAACCTGGGTTGTCCTTGCTGATTGGTGGATAAATCCATCCACCAATAAAAAAGTGCTGTCCAGAGGTCTGAACCAAAAAAAGCGTAGATGTCTTTTTCAAATAAAGATAGCAAGAGAACGAAGAAAAAAGGATAATAGGAGTAAATTAGAAAGTTTCTTAAAATTGCATGTTCTATCTGAATCCTGAAAAAAAATATGGGTTCAGTGTCCCTTTAAATTTAATTCAAATCAGAACAATTTTCTATTTGATGTTTTATCAAAAATAACAAAATGTCAGAAATTAGTAAAAGTATGTAAGGATGACCATGTTGCCGCCTTGCAAATTTGTTTAACAGAAATCTCACTTAAAAAAAAACAGAAAAATGAAAAATCTGGTAGAGTGGACTAAACTGCATTTAGATGTAACCACTTCCAAATAAGCCTTATGAATTAGGAGTTTAAGCCAAGAAGTACAGCTGATGCTTTCAGGTCTTAAAGTGGACCCGTGAAAAGAATGAACAGATGAAAGGATTGACTAAAATCCTTTGTAGCCTATAGGTAAAAGTCTTATGAAAAAATATTTCCATATAATTTTGAGAATTAGGACAAAGAGAAGCAACTACAATTCCCCAAAATAATTGTATCTTTTATGAAAATTATCCAGGTTGGGCGGACAAAAGACACTCCCCCCTGAGGATTGGACTGAATCTCTATCTAAAAGGATAAAATAATCCTTGCAGAGGGATATAAAAGAATTCCTTTGGAAAACTAAGCGTACACCTTTCACCACTGACATAGTATGTAAAACTGAAAATGCCTCATGTAAAAACAAATAAATATAAGTGCATCTGATGCAGAAATCATCAGACTTAGAACTTCCATGCATAAAGCTACAGTAGGATTTTGATGTCCTATAGTGACCCCCGGAAACTAGACTCTGAAAAGTTGATTCTGCAGCCCTGATTGCAAAGAAACAACAAAAAAACATAATTTATGTAAGAAATTACCTGATAAATTAATTTATTTCATTTTAGCAAGAGTCCATGAGCTAGTGACGTATGGGATATACAATCCTACCAGGAGGGGCAAAGTTTCCCAAACCTCAAAATGCCTATAAATACACCCCTAAACACCCCCACAATTCAGTTTTAACGAATAGCCAAGTAGTGGGATGATAAAGAAAGGAGTAAAAAGCATCAACAAAGGAATTTGGAAAACATAATTTATGTAAGAACTTACCTGATAAATTCATTTCTTTCATATTAGCAAGAGTCCATGAGCTAGTGACGTATGGGATATACATTCCTACCAGGAGGGGCAAAGTTTCCCAAACCTCAAAATGCCTATAAATACACCCCTCACCACACCCACAATTCAGTTTAACGAATAGCCAAGAAGTGGGGTGATAAAAAAGTGCAAAAGCATATAAAATAAGGAATTGGAATAATTGTGCTTTATACAAAAATCATAACCACCACAAAAAAAGGGCGGGCCTCATGGACTCTTGCTAATATGAAAGAAATGAATTTATCAGGTAAGTTCTTACATAAATTATGTTTTCTTTCATGTAATTAGCAAGAGTCCATGAGCTAGTGACGTATGGGATAATGATTACCCAAGATGTGGATCTTTCCACACAAGAGTCACTAGAGAGGGAGGGATAAAATAAAGACAGCCAATTCCTGCTGAAAATAATCCACACCCAAAATAAAGTTTAACGAAAAACATAAGCAGAAGATTCAAACTGAAACCGCTGCCTGAAGTACTTTTCTACCAAAAACTGCTTCAGAAGAAGAAAATACATCAAAATGGTAGAATTTAGTAAAATTATGCAAAGAGGACCAAGTTGCTGCTTTGCAAATCTGATCAATCGAAGCTTCATTCCTAAACGCCCAGGAAGTAGAAACTGACCTAGTAGAATGAGCTGTAATCCTTTGAGGCGGAGTTTTACCCGACTCAACATAGGCAAGATGAATTAAAGATTTCAACCAAGATGCCAAAGAAATGGCAGAAGCTTTCTGGCCTTTTCTAGAACCGGAAAAGATAACAAATAGACTAGAAGTCTTACGGAAAGACTTAGTAGCTTCAACATAATATTTCAAAGCTCTAACAACATCCAAAGAATGCAACGATTTCTCCTTAGAATTCTTAGGATTAGGACATAATGAAGGAACCACAATTTCTCTACTAATGTTGTTGGAATTCACAACTTTAGGTAAAAAATCAAAAGAAGTTCGCAACACCGCCTTATCCTGATGAAAAATCAGAAAAGGAGACTCACAAGAAAGAGCAGATAATTCAGAAACTCTTCTGGCAGAAGAGATTGCCAAAAGGAACAAAACTTTCCAAGAAAGTAATTTAATGTCCAATGAATGCATAGGTTCAAACGGAGGAGCTTGAAGAGCCCCCAGAACCAAATTCAAACTCCAAGGAGGAGAAATTGACTTAATGACAGGTTTTATACGAACCAAAGCTTGTACAAAACAATGAATATCAGGAAGAATAGCAATCTTTCTGTGAAAAAGAACAGAAAGAGCAGAGATTTGACCTTTCAAGGAACTTGCGGACAAACCCTTATCTAAACCATCCTGAAGAAACTGTAAAATTCTCGGTATTCTAAAAGAATGCCAAGAAAAATGATGAGAAAGACACCAAGAAATATAAGTCTTCCAGACTCTATAATATATCTCTCTAGATACAGATTTACGCGCCTGTAACATAGCATTAATCACAGAGTCAGAGAAACCTCTTTGACCAAGAATCAAGCGTTCAATCTCCATACCTTTAAATTTAAGGATTTCAGATCCTGATGGAAAAAAGGACCTTGCGACAGAAGGTCTGGTCTTAACGGAAGAGTCCACGGTTGGCAAGAGGCCATCCGGACCAGATCCGCATACCAAAACCTGTGAGGCCATCCCGGAGCTACCAGCAGAACAAACGAGCATTCCTTCAGAATCTTGGAGATTACTCTTGGAAGAAGAACTAGAGGCGGAAAGATATAGGCAGGATGATACTTCCAAGGAAGTGATAATGCATCCACTGCCTCCGCCTGAGGATCCCGGGATCTGGACAGATACCTGGGAAGTTTCTTGTTTAGATGAGACGCCATCAGATCTATTTCTGGAAGTTCCCACATTTGAACAATCTGAAGAAATACCTCTGGGTGAAGAGACCATTCGCCCGGATGCAACGTTTGGCGACTGAGATAATCCGCTTCCCAATTGTCTATACCTGGGATATGAACCGCAGAGATTAGACAGGAGCTGGATTCCGCCCAAACCAGAATTCGAGATACTTCTTTCATAGCCAGAGGACTGTGAGTCCCTCCTTGATGATTGATGTATGCCACAGTTGTGACATTGTCTGTCTGAAAACAAATGAACGATTCTCTCTTCAGAAGAGGCCAAGACTGAAGAGCTCTGAAAATTGCACGGAGTTCCAAAATATTGATCGGTAATCTCACCTCCTGAGATTCCCAAACTCCTTGTGCCGTCAGAGATCCCCACACAGCTCCCCAACCCGTGAGACTTGCATCTGTTGAAATTACAGTCCAGGTCGGAAGCACAAAAGAAGCCCCCTGAATTAAACAATGGTGATCTGTCCACCACGTTAGAGAGTGTCGTACAATCGGTTTTAAAGATATTATTTGAGATATCTTTGTGTAATCCTTGCACCATTGATTCAGCATAGAGAGCTGTAGAGGTCGCATGTGAAAACGAGCAAAGGGGATCGCGTCCGATGCAGCAGTCATAAGACCTAGAATTTCCATGCATAAGGCTACCGAAGGGAATGATTGTGACTGAAGGTTTCGACAAGCTGAAATCAATTTAGACGACTCTTGTCTGTTAAAGACAGAGTCATGGACACTGAATCTATCTGGAAACCCAGAAAGGTCACCCTTGTCTGAGGAATCAATGAACTTTTTGGTAAATTGATCCTCCAACCATGATCTTGAAGAAACAACACAAGTCGATTCGTATGAGATTCTGCTAAATGTAAAGACTGAGCAAGTACCAAGATATCGTCCAAATAAGGAAATACCACAATACCCTGTTCTCTGATTACAGACAGAAGGGCACCGAGAACCTTTGTAAAAATTCTTGGAGCTGTAGCTAGGCCAAACGGCAGAGCCACAAACTGGTAATGCTTGTCCAGAAAAGAGAATCTCAGGAACTGATAATGATCTGGATGAATTGGAATATGCAGATATGCATCCTGTAAATCTATCGTGGACATATAATGCCCTTGCTGAACAAAAGGCAAGATAGTCCTTACAGTTACCATTTTGAACGTAGGTATCCTTACATAACAATTCAATATTTTTAGATCCAGAACTGGTCTGAAGGAATTCTCCTTCTTTGGTACAATGAAGAGATTTGAATAAAACCCCATCCCCTGTTCCGGAACTGGAACTGGCATAATTACTCCAGCCAACTCTAGATCTGAAACACAATTCAGAAATGCTTGAGCTTTCACTGGATTTACTGGGACACGGGAAAGAAAAAATCTCTTTGCAGGAGGTCTCATCTTGAAACCAATTCTGTACCCTTCTGAAACAATATTCTGAATCCAAAGATTGTGAACAGAATTGAACCAAATTTCTTTGAAAAAACGTAACCTGCCCCCTACCAGCTGAGCTGGAATGAGGGCCGCACCTTCATGTGGACTTAGAAGCAGGCTTTGCCTTTCTAGCAGGCTTGGATTTATTCCAGACTGGAGATGGTTTCCAAACTGAAACTGCTCCTGAGGATGAAGGATCAGGCTTTTGTTCTTTGTTGAAACGAAAGGAACGAAAACGATTATTAGCCCTGTTTTTACCCTTAGATTTTTTATCCTGTGGTAAAAAAGTTCCTTTCCCACCAGTAACAGTTGAGATAATAGAATCCAACTGAGAACCAAATAATTTGTTACCCTGGAAAGAAATGGAAAGTAGAGTTGATTTAGAAGCCATATCAGCATTCCAAGTATTAAGCCATAAAGCTCTTCTAGCTAAAATAGCTAGAGACATAAACCTGACATCAACTCTAATAATATCAAAAATGGCATCACAGATAAAATTATTAGCATGCTGAAGAAGAATAATAATATTATGAGAATCATGATCTGTTACTTGTTGCGCTAAAGTTTCCAACCAAAAAGTTGAAGCTGCAGCAACATCAGCCAATGATATAGCAGGTCTAAGAAGATTACCTGAACACAGATAAGCTTTTCTTAGAAAGGATTCAATTTTCCTATCTAAAGGATCCTTAAATGAAGTACCATCTGACGTAGGAATAGTAGTACGTTTAGCAAGGGTAGAAATAGCCCCATCAACTCTAGGGATTTTGGCCCAAAATTCTAATCTGTCAGACGGCACAGGATATAATCGCTTAAAACGTTTAGAAGGAGTAAATGAATTACCCAATTTATCCCATTCTTTGGACATTACTTCAGAAATAGCATTAGGAACAGGAAAAACTTCTGGAATAACCACAGGAGATTTAAATACCTTATCTAAACGTTTAGAATTAGTATCAAGAGGACCAGAATCCTCTATTTCTAAAGCAATTAGTACTTCTTTAAGTAAAGAACAAATAAATTCCATTTTAAATAAATATGAAGATTTATCAGCATCAATCTCTGAGACAGAATCCTCTGAACCAGAAGAATCATCAGAATCAGAATGATGATGTTAATTTAAAAATTCATCTGTAGGGAGAGAAGTTTTAAAAGATTTTTTATGTTTACTAGAAGGAGAAATAACAGACATAGCCTTCTTGATGGATTCAGAAACAAAATCTCTTATGTTATCAGGAACATTCTGCACCTTAGATGTTGAAGGAACTGCAACAGGCTATGGTACTTTACTAAAGGAAATATTATCTGCATTAACAAGTTTGTCATGACAATTAATACAAACAACAGCCGGAGGAATAGCTACCAAAAGTTTACAGCAGATACACTTAGCTTTGGTAGGTCCAGCACTAGACAGCGATTTTCCTGAAGTATCTTCTGACTCAGATGCAACATGAGACATCTTGCAATATGTAAGAGAAAAAACAACATATAAAGCAAAATTGATCAAATTCCTTAAATGACAGTTTCAGGAATGGGAAAAAATGCCAAAGAACAAGCTTCTAGCAACCAGAAGCAATGAAAAATGAGACTTAAATAATGTGGAGACAAAAGCGACGCCCATATTTTTTTAGCGCCAAATAAGACGCCCACATTATTTGGCGCCTAAATGCTTTTGGCGCCAAAAATGACGCCACTTCCGGAACGCCGACATTTTTGGCGCAAAATAACATTAAAAAATGACGCAACTTCCGGCGATACGTATGACGCCGGAAACGGAAAAGATTTTTTGCGCCAAAAAAGTCCGCGCCAAGAATGACGCAATAAAATGAAGCATTTTCAGCCCCCGCGAGCCTAACAGCCCACAGGGAAAAAAGAGTCAAATTTTTGAAGGTAAGAAAAAATGAATAATTCAAATGCATTATCCCAAATATGAAACTGACTGTCTGAAAATAAGGAATGTTGAACATTCTGAGTCAAGGCAAATAAATGTTTGAATACATATATTTAGAACTTTATAAACAAAGTGCCCAACCATAGCTTAGAGTGTCACAGAAAATAAGATTTACTTACCCCAGGACACTCATCTACATGTTTGTAGAAAGCCAAACCAGTACTGAAACGAGAATCAGTAGAGGTAATGGTATATAAATAAGAGTATATCGTCGATCTGAAAAGGGAGGTAAGAGATGAATCTCTACGACCGATAACAGAGAACCTATGAAATAGACCCCGTAGAAGGAGATCACTGCATTCAAATAGGCAATACTCTCCTCACATCCCTCTGACATTCACTGCACGCTGAGAGGAAAACCGTGCTCCAACTTGCTGCGGAGCGCATATCAACGTAGAATCTAGCACAAACTTACTTCACCACCTCCATAGGAGGCAAAGTTTGTAAAACTGAATTGTGGGTGTGGTGAGGGGTGTATTTATAGGCATTTTGAGGTTTGGGAAACTTTGCCCCTCCTGGTAGGAATGTATATCCCATACGTCACTAGCTCATGGACTCTTGCTAATTACATGAAAGAAATAATTGTGCTTTATACAAAAATATCATAACCACCATAAAAAGAGTGGGCCTCATGGGCTCTTCCCAATATGAAAGAAATGAATTTATCAGGTAAGTTCTTACATAAATTATGTTTTCTTTCATGTAATTGGCAAGAGTCCATGAGCTAGTGACGTGTGGGATATCAATACCCAAGATGTGGTGGAACTCCATGCAAGAGTCACTAGAGAGGGAAGGATAAAAATAAACAGCAGCCATATGCTGAAAAATTAATCCACAACCCAAAATATAAGTTATTCTTATGAAGAAAAGAAAAACTTAAAACATCAGCAGAAGAATCAAACTGAAACAGCTGCCTGAAGAACTTTTCTACCAAAAACTGCTTCTGAAGAAGCAAATACATCAAAACGGTAGAATTTAGTAAATGTATGCAAAGAGGACCAAGTTACTGCTTTGCAAATCTGATCAACTGAAGCTTCATTCTTAAAAGCCCATGAAGTGGAGACTGATCAAGTAGAATGAGCTGTAATTCTCTGAGGCGGGGGCTGACCCGACTCCAAATAAGCTTTATAAGCTGACCTTTCCTAGGACCAGAACATATAACAAATAGACTAGAAGTCTTCCTGAAATCTTTAGTAGCTTCAACATAATATTTCAAAGCCCTTACCACATCCAAAGAATGTAAGGATCTTTCCAAATAATTCTTAGGATTAGGACACAAGGAAGGGACAACAATTTCTCTACTAATGTTGTTAGAATTCACAACCTTAGGTAAAAACTTAAATGAAGTCCGCAAAACCGCCTTATCCTGATGAAAAATCAGAAAAGGAGACTCACAAGAAAGAGCAGAATGCTCAGAAACTCTTCTAGCAGAAGAGAAAGCCAAAAGGAACAACACTTTCCAAGAAAGTGTCGGGGTCACATTTGACTCAGATCTTTCCTTCACTCCTCACATTTAGTCCTTGGCTAAAGCCTGTCGCTTCCACCTTAAAAACATCTCTAAAATTAGACACTTCCTTACACAAGACACAACTAAGATTTTAATCCACTCTCTAATTATTTCCCGCCTTGATTACTGCAACTCTGTCCTCTCTGGTCTCCCCACCTGCCGCCTAGCTCCTTTACAATCCATAATGAATGCCTCTGCCAGACTCATCTTCCTTACACGTCGCTCTTCATCTGCTGCACCTCTCTGCCAATCCCTTCACTGGCTTCATCTTGCCTCCAGGATTAAACACAAAATTCTCACTCTGACATACAAAGCCCTCAACTGCACTGCTCCCCCCTACATCTCAGACCTTGTCTCCAGATAATCTCCCTCCCGTCCCCTTCGCTCTGCTCATGACCTCCTACTCTCCTCCTCTCTTGTCACCTCATCACACTCCCGTTTACAGGACTTCTCCAGACTGGCTCCCATCTTGTGGAACTCTCTGCCTCACTCCACAAGACTCTCTTCTAGTTTTAAAAGCTTCAAGTGCTCCCTAAAGACTCTACTGTTCAGGGATGCATACAACATACGCTAACCTTACTTTATACCAGTTCCTCTCCTCCATTGCTATCCCCAGAACCCCTTTAGCATGTAAGCCTAAAAGTCCAGCTGTTTGTAGATCACCTTCTTAAGAGCTGACTACAACAGTGCAACTCTTGGCAGGGCCCTCTACCCATTTGATTCCTATAATTGTTTTGTTCTACTCTGCCTTTGTTAATAGTGCTGCGGAATCTGTTGGCGCTCTATAAATAACCGATAATAATAATAATAATAATAATAAAAAGCAGTTTAATATCCAAAGAGTGCATAGGCTCAAATGGACGAGCCTGTAACGCCAACAAAACCAAATTAAGACTCCAAGGAGGAGAAATTGATTTAATGACAGGCTTAATACGAACTAAAGCCTGTACAAAACAGTCAATCTCAGGAAGATTAGCAATCTTTCTGTGAAATAAAACAGAAAGAGCAGAGATTTGTCCCTTCAAGGAACTTGCAGACAAACTCCTATCCAAACCATCCTGGAGAAACTGTAAAATTCTAGGAATTCTAAAAGAATGCCAAGAAAATTTATGAGAAGAACACCATGAAATTTATGAGAAGAACACCATGACTTAGTACTAAGCGTTCAATTTCCATACCTTCAAATTTAATGATTTGAGATCCTGAGGAAAAACGGGCCTTGAGACAGTAGGTCCGGCCTTAATGGAAGTGGCCAAGTTTATCAACTGGACATCCGAACAAGATCCGCATACCAAAACCTGTGGGGCCATGCTGGAGCCACCAGCAACACAAATGATTGTTCCATTATGATTTTGGAGATCACTCTTGAAAGAAGAACAAGAGGCGGGAAGAAATAAGCAGGTTGATAACACCAAGGAAATTTCAGCGCATCCACTGCTTCCGCCTAAAGATATTGATTTTAATATATTTAGTAAAAGTTATGTTTTAAGGGTAACAGTAATGCATCTAATCCTTATTTCCTTTTTCTCTTCCCATATTATCTTAAGCTCATTAGAGTGAGGGTAGCACCTGGTTGTAGCATTAAATTGCTACCTGTGGTTTACTGTTAACATTCTAGCCCTATATGTTAGATAGTGCCAAATGTATGTTCAGCAAGTGTAAAAAACAAATTATGCTTACCTGACAATTCCATTTCCTTCTGTATGAGGAGAGTCCACGGAATCATTCCTTACTGTTGGGAAATACTATAGCTGGCAACAAGGAGGAGGCAAAGACACCCCAGCCAAATGCTTGAATATTCCCCCTACTTCTCTCATATCCCAGTCATTCTGCCAAGGGCACAAGGAACAGTAGGAGAAATATCAGGATATAAATGTTGTCAGAATAGAAAACCTAATTTTAATCCGCTCATCAGAGTATACGGGCGGGGGCCGTGGACTCTCCTCATACAGAAGGAAAGCATAATTTATGTTTTCCTTCTTAATATGAGGATAGTCCACTGCATTATTCCTTACTGTTGGGAAAACAATACCCAAGCTCTAGAGGACACTGAATGATAATGGGAGGGGTAAAAGAGAGGTGGGCCCCTAATCTGAGGGCACCACAGCCTGCAAAACCTTTCTCCCAAAAGCTGTTGTAATCATTTGAGAAGGTCTAAGCCCCGCTGACTCATAAGATAAGTGTATAACACTTCTCAACCAATAAAATAAGGTAGTCGAAGAAGCCTTCAGACCCTTACACTTCCCAGAGTAGATAACAAAGGAGGAAGAAGTTTTCCTAAAATCCTTAGTAGCTTGAAGATAAAACTTCAAAGCTCGAACCACATCCAGATTATGAAGTAAACGTTCCTTCTAAACGTAAACGTTCTTGATTAGGACAAAATGAAGGAACCACAATCTCATGATTGATGTTGCGATCAGACACAACCTTAGGAAGAAAACCCAAGCAGGTATGTAGGACAGCCTTATCAGGGTGGAACACCAGATAAGGAGGCTCACACATTGCAAGGCAGCTATTTCAGAAACTCTGCGTGCGGACGTAATAGCCAATAGAGAAAAAACCTTCCAGGACAACAACTTGATATCAAATGAATGCATAGGCTCAAACACCGCCCATTGCAAAAACTTAAGAACAAGATTCAAACTCCAAGGTTGAGCATTAGATGTAAACACAGGTCTGATCCTAATCAGAGCCTTAACAAAAGATTTAACGTCAGGGAGCTCTGCAAGCCTCTTGTGTAGCAAAACAAATGGAACCAAAATCTGTCCCCTCAGGGAACTGGCAGAAAGGCACTTCTCCAGACCCTCCTGGAGAAAAGAAAGTATTCTGGCAGCCTTAACCTTATGCCAGGTTAAACCATGTTCTTCACACCAGAATAAGTAAGCTCTCTACACCTTATGATAGATGCGATGAGTAACAGGCTTACAAGCCTGAATGAAAGTATCAATAACCCTCTCAGAAAAACCTCTCTTGGCTAGGACTAAGTGTTCAATCCCCACGCAGTCAACCTCAGAGAATCTAGATTTTGATGAACAAAAGGACCCTATTCCAGCAGATCCCTGCAATAAGGTAACTTCCAGGGAGGAAATGAGGACATCCCCACCAAGTCCACAACCCACATCCTTCTGCGGCCACAATGGAGTAATCAGTATCACTGATGCCTTCTCCTGCTTGATGCAGGCCACTACACAAGGAAGAAGTAGTAACGGCGGGAAAATATAAATCAGGTTGAACCTCCAAGGCACCGTTAATGCATCCATTAGCTCCGCTTGAGGATCCCTGTACCCCAACCCATATCTGGGTAGCTTGGAACTGAGCCGGGACGCCATGAGATCTATCTCCGGCGTCCCCCATTTGTTGCAAATTTCTGCAAACACCTCAGGATTGGAGAGACCATTCCCCTGGATGAAAGGATTGTCTGCTGAGGAAATCTGCTTCCCAGTTGTCCACACCCAGAATGTGGATAACTGACAGCGAGCAGTGGTGGGCCTCCGCCCACTCCAGAATCTGAGATACTTCCCTCTTTGCTAGGGAGCTTCCCCCCCCCACCCTGATGGTTGATGTAAGCCACCGAGGTTATGTTGTCCGATTGGAATCTGAACCCAGAAGAGGGCAAGCCTTCAGAGCATTGAAGACTGCTTGAAGTTCCAGAATGTTGATCGGAAGGAAGGATTCCTCACGAGTCCATAGACCTTCCTGGCACCCCAAACAGCTCCCCATCCTGGTAGACTTGCGTCCGTAGTCAAAATCTACCAGGATGGTCTCAAGAGGGATGTCCCTTGGGACAAGTGATTTGGACAGAGGCACCAGGAGAGCGATTCTCTTGACCGGTTGTCCAGAAAAATCTGTTGAGACAGATCCTAATGATCGCTGTGCCACTGTCTCAGCATGCACAGCTGTAGTGGTCTGAGATGGAATATGGCAAAAGGATGCTGGACACCATGAGACCAATCACCTCCATACACCGAGCCACAAGGAGGTCTGGAGGGCAAGACAAGCAGACGTTAGCTTGTAACGTCTCTGGTCTGTAAGGAATATCCTCATGGATATGGAGTCTATTATAGTAACCAGGAATTCCACCCTGGTACTGGGAATAAGATAACTCTTTTCTAAGTTTATCTTACATCCATGAGATCGAAGAAGAAACAGAAGAAATTTTGAATGGTCTGCTGCCAGACGACAAGATGGTGCTTGAATCAGAATATCGTCCAAGTATGGAGCTACTGCTATACCTCTGGTTCTGGCCACTGAAAGCAGAGCCACTAGAACCTTCATAAAAACTCTTGGAGCAGTAGCTAGACCAAATGGAAGTGCAATAAACTGGAAGTGCTGGTCCAGGAATGCAAACCATAGGAACTTGAAGTGTTAATTGTGGATTGGAACGTGAAGGTAAGCATCCTTCAGATCTATAGTGGTCATGAACTGTCCTGCCTGAACTAAAGGAAGGATAGACCTTATCGTCTCCTTTTTAAACGAGGGGACAGATAGGAATTTGTTTAAGCACTTTAGGTTCAGAAAGTCCCCTCCTTCTTTAGGACCCCAGAAAGGCTTCTCTCTTTTCTGGCCTGGAAGACTGGTTTGATAGGAGGAATCTGCCTCTGGGTGGATGAGACTTGAAACCTATCTTGAACCCTTGAGCAATGACCTCCAGTACCCACGGGTCCTGCACGTTCCCAAACCAAGAGTCTGCAAAGAGCGACAGTCTGCCCCCTACGTGATCCAGGACTGGATCGGGGGCCGCCCCTTCAGACGTTGGGATTTATCAGAACGAAAGGAAAGAAAATTAGGACCTTGTCCCTTAGGATTGTTCCTCTTATCCTGCAGTAAAAAGGCACCTTTGCCTCCAGTAACCGTGGAGATAATTGTGTCTAGGCCTGGACCAAATACAATATTTCACTTAAAGAGGAGGGAAAGAAGTCTGGATATAGAAGTCATGTCCGCAGACCAGGACTTCAGCCAGAGTACCCTACGGGCTTGAACAGAAAAACCTAAAGCCTTAACATTCAGGCAAAAAAAAAATCATTTTTGCATTACAAATAAAATAATTAGCCACCCTTAAGGCCTTAATTCTTTCCTGGATCACGTTGAGAGGACTCTCCACCTCAATTAACTCCAATAAGGAGTTGCACCAGTAGGTAGCCACTCCACCAACCACAGCTGCTGCTGGTTAAAACAAATATCCTGTATGTCGAAACATCTTTCTTAACTGAGTTTCTATCTTCTTATCCATGGGCTCGTTAAACGAGGAACTATCCTCAAGCAGGATAGTAGTGCAGTTAGTAAGCGTGGAAATAGCGCCATCCACCTTGGGGATGGAATCCCACAACTCCAATTGAGAGTCCGGGACCGGGAACAATTTCTTAAAGGAAGACAAAGGGGAAAAGGAAGAACCAATCCTTTCCCATTCATTCTTAATAATGTTCGCCATCTTTACAGGAATTGGGAAAGTTTGTGGTACAACCCTGTCCTCGTAGATCTGATCTAATTTAGGAATCAAAGGTTTCTCAGACAATTTGGGCTCTGGAACCTCTAACGTAGCCAAAACTTCCTTCAACAGAAAGCGTAAATGTTCAATCCTAAATCTAAAGTCTGATTCCTCTGCAGCTGGAGGTTTAAATAAATCCAACAAACTAGTCGATGACCCCTGGGAAGGATAGCAATATTTGACCTTGCGCTTAGCAGGGCGAGGTAAAGCACTAAAGGCCACAGACACCTCCGTTTAGAACTGCACAGTAAAGTCCAGTGGTAAAAGGCCCCCTCCAGATGGAGGATCAGGAGTGCTACGGGAAGCTGCATGTGTATTATATGACTGTAGGGTGCGCATCTCACGGGACGGAGACTCCTCAGCAGTTGATGGCTCAGTGGTATCAAACATATTAACCTTCATTTGACATGAGCGGGTGGGTATACCGCGGCCTCCTCACAATATAGACAGGTATAAGACTTAGGTAAAGAGGGAGTGCCCTCTAATTCATCATAATCCTCCATAGCTTGCGCTTACAAAGCAGACTATTGATTAATAAGAAAAAATGGTACCCCGTCCCTCCTCCCTACCCACTGCCTCTGGATATGGATATATATATATATATATATATATATATATATATATATATATATATATATATATATATATATATATCGGTTTTTATCTATTTGGATATATATATATATATATATATATATATATATATATATATATATATATATATATATATATATATATACGATTGTACACAGATATATATAGATATATGCTTGTACAAGGTCCTAAAATGTGTGGACCTTACTCCTACTTTCTCCATGTTTAAATTAAATCAAAAAAGTTTACATAGTTGTCTAATGATCTTACTGCAACTTTGAGAATGGACCATGGAGTACAAACTATTTAAGAGTTATATGTTTTATTGTATCATTTTATGCTATTATCTTTCTTAAAAAATTATAAAATAGAGACAAGATATATATAGGCAAGTAATCCTATTTTTTCACAACTAATTGATATGTAAGTACAACTATAGGTGCGTTAGATGTTATAGGCCGCATACCTGACATTGTAAGAGATGCACACCAACTACAACTATGTATTCATAACAATGAAAAATTGTACTGCTACAATGGTTTACAACTGCCTTTTCCTTCTTTATCTCCTTTTTTCTTTTTATTGTATATGTTTGATTGTCTCAAAAAATTAAAAACAACAACAAAAAACGGCACCTTTATACCCCCAATGGCTGGGGCACTCACCACCTCCTATGACCCAGGAAAAACAGAGAAACCACTTCTCCGGCAAACCGCACGGTCAGAAAAGAGGAAATAAGTATGACCACACCAGGTCACATGGTGTGCAATGCAGGACCGCCCCTGCTATAAGAGCAAAAAAAAAAGCACACCAAGCCTTTCAAGCTGCGCAGCTCACAAAACGAAAGTAATAACCCTGTACGTTCCAACATCTGCCTGAGCCCAAAAACCATCTCACACATGTTGCAGCATAATCAAATAAACTTATGTGATTAATCCCCACTGTTCAATAATACCCCTTGATTCCATACAAACAAAAGGAGCCACACTGTGACCCTGTCTTCTGGCGTTATTATATTTGTAAAAAATGAAACAATCTTACCGGAATCTATGCCGTGGAACAGAAACACAGCCTCTCAAGTGTGACAGTCTTGTAGCATCGCTCCTGACATGGACTTGAGTGATGGAAGCAGGCAGTGAAACTCAACAACACTGATTGCTTAGGAGCTGTTAATACGAGTCTTGATGGGTTCGCAGAAAGACGCTCCCTGCATCTCCAGACTCTAACATTTGTCAATACTCTCACTGAGAGGCTGACAAGACTACTTAAAACTCCAGTCCCATTTCGAAGGGTAGATACCCTTCATAAGGAACTACTCCGAATCTTCTGACACTATTCTGCCAACCTGCTGTGATGAAAGGCAAAGAATGACTGTGATATGAGGGAAGTTGGTGGAGTATTTAAGCCTTTGGCTGGGGTGTCTTTGCCTCCTTCTGGTGGCTAAGTTCATTATTTCCCAGCAGTAAGGACAGCCGTGGACTCTCCTCATATTAAGAAGGAAATGTCACTATCAACCTTTGAAACTGCTTACCAAAGTTCCACACTAGTGGAAAGAAAAGGGAACATAATATTCAAAGCAGAAGTTGGATTGAAAGTAAAACAAGGTCTATACCATTCATTAGGTATGATTTCAGTTATCTTAGGAAGCATAAAAACCTTTGTGGTTTTAACAGACAGTTTGAAAGTTAAATACTAGTACTACTTTAGTAGACTGCAAATCCTGTACACCTAAGGTACTCAATACCTCCTTTAAAAGAGTTCCAAAATGTTGAATCGTAAATGTGAAGGAATAGGACTTAAGTTTTTGATCAGAAGTCCTGGAAAATGAAACTGAGGAATTAGAACCTGCATTTGCAAGCAAGCAACTGACTAGCACTACTGACCTTGAGAGATTCAGAAGAGCAGGGAATATAAAATAAAACAATGTTCATTAAAGACTCTTTTGCGCTTACTTGAAGAGGCATGGTCGCCAAAATCCCAGACTTGGTAAAACGCACAAAATCTTTAAAACCAGGAGCCAAATCAAAACTCCCTTGTAATGTACAAACAGGTAGAACAGATTCCACTGGATAAAATGCAAGAGATTCATACATGAGCTACATAACTATGCTGATGGAGAAATAGTTAGCTTTACAGAAAAAACATGTAAATAAGTGAACAGAGGGTCGAACCTCTAAAGGATCCATTGCTGGGCACAGTACTAAAATGCTCCATTACATTAAGTACACAAAATAAATAATCAGTACAGTAGCAGACATCATTATTGCTTGATAAGCATAACATATGAGGAGACAAAATGATGCAAATAACAGGGACCTAAGCATGAAGTGCGAGAAAAACAAGGCGAGAAGAGCAGGATTAAAACTACAATGATACAATAAGGCCCCTGTTAAAAAACACATACATAAGTCTGTCTCTATAATAAAGAAGAAACGCTTACCCTCTACCTGAGTGTTTCTGAGTAAATTAGTGAAAATGACAGACAAGGTGCGCTGAGGAAAGAGAAATAGCGGTCTCTTGTACATTAGCAAATTGTACACTAGATTTTTCTTTACATAAATGTTTTGTAGATGAGCCATTTATGTAGCCCACCTGGGAGTGTTTTTGAAAAAAAAGGTATAGTTTTTTTTTAATAACATCGTGCTGGTTTTCAGACTCCTAACCAACCCCCAGAGTTTTAGATGTATACTGATGTCTACAGATTCCTGTTTGTATAATCTGTCTTTATATATGCAGGGAAGGAGGGAGGGGGAGTGTCTGCTATTCCTGTTTTCCCAGCCCCTTTCACTGGGTGTCTCAGCCTAACCTAATCAACAGTGCTAAAATAGGAGCTTCTAAGGACATTTTTAAAAGGTTTTAAACTGAATGTTTAGGTCAGTATCTGTGCATATTCTTCTTTATAGTAGTGTCTCTTAAATATAGTTGTATGAAAATTGGTGTATACTGTCACTTTAACTGTTTCCCCAGTGAAGTTCAGAAGCGATAACAAAAAAAAGGCATATGGCGGAGACTGCTTTACTTAGGGACAAAATAGTAACCGCTACATAATAAAAACTCCTGCAGCCCAAACAGTAAAAACGACCCAGGAGAGGTACACCTGCCATATATAAAGAGAGCTTAATAATAGATTCAACTTAAATCCCATAACACAAAAAAAATAAATACAGTGTGTACTTGACTCAGTGGACCCTATTTCTCCCCCAGTTCCCAGAAATAATTAAGACTGTAATACTTCATAAGGTCTAAAGTGTAAATGTCTGCAATACTTACGCCCCCTGGCTATGATGTTACATTGCAAGTGTATCTGCTAATAGTCTGTGGGCTATGTAAATTCAAATATTATACTTACCTGTCAAGCACCCAATCCACTGTACTCACCAGCTGTTGAGATGACTGTTTTAAGTAGATAGCCCATCCAGTGCAGAGCACATTACAGCAGAGGATATAAGTGAGTATATCGACGATCCAACAGGAGGAAGCCAGGGACCTGTGACCGGCTTGTGACCAACTTCTTCATCAGAAAGAATTGTGTCACTGCCCCATACTCCAATCTCCCCTCTGACTCTCAACAGCAGTTCTCTGAGGGGAAAATGGGTCTCAAATCAGTCTGAGAACCCATCTCAACAAAAATTGAAGATCACCTTAAAGGGACACTTAGCACCTGCCTGCTAAAATCCTTAATTCTTGCTCCTTCTAATCTATCAAAATCAAGTTAGCATGAATGTCTATGCCAACTTGTCATCTTACCCCAAATTGTTCAAAAAAAGTGTTTTCAATAACAATGGTTTACCTGTGCTCTTTGTGTGTATGCATGCCGCCATATTGTGACGTGCGTTACACACAGGTACACCAGTCACATGACACGCACGCATATTGTTCTATTATGTATTTGCTTCAGTGCTTAGAGGAATCACATCTGCAGCACACACTCACTGTGATGCATTCAGCAGCAGCACATGTGATTCTTGCAGAGCGTGTGCTGCAGTGTTTGTAGAGATATTGTTTCAAATGTGACTAATAGTAATACGTATTTTCAACATAAGTAATACATAACTTAGTAATGCAGGCTTCAGGAACAAGAATTAAAAGTAGCAAGCTCTGGGGAGGAAGGGGGAGATCAGCCCGGAAATAAAGGATAAGCCTTGCATAAGAAAATACAAGCTCCGGTTATTTCAAATGGTTGCCAAGCACTCCTGACCCTGCAGTGCATAATACTGAACTGGGAGATCCTTACCCTTCTAGCCCGAAAGTTAGATTACTCCTTGGGCTCAAAGCGTAACTCCTACTGCTGGCTAAAGGATTGACATGCTCCCCAGTATGTAGTTTCCAGACGCTGGTAACAGGCCGCAGTTGTGGAGTTAGCAAACGCTCCCTGGCAGTGAAAGACTAGGTTGCCTTTTGTTAGCCGGCAGTAGGAGTCACGCTTTGAGCCCAAGGAGTAATCTAACTTTCGGGCTGGAAGGGTAAGGATCTCCCAGTTCAGTATTATGCACTGCAGGGTCAGGAGTGCTTGGCAACCATTTGAAATAACCGGAGCTTGTATTTTCTTATGCAAGGCTTATCCTTTATTTCCGGGCTGATCTTCCCCTTCCTCCCCAGAGCTTGCTACTTTTAATTCTTGTTCCTGAAGCCTGCATTACTAACTTATGTATTACTTATGTTGAAAATACGTATTACTATTAGTCACATTTGAAACAATATCTCTACAAACACTGCAGCACACGCTCTGCAAGAATGACATGTGCTGCTGCTGAATGCATCACAGTGAGTGTGTGCTGCAGATGTGACTCCTCTAAGCACTGAAGCAAATACATAATAGAACAATATGCGTGCGTGTCATGTGACTGGTGTAACACACGTCACAATATGGCGGCATGCATACACACAAAGAGCACAGGTAAACCATTGTTATTGAAAACACTTTTTTTGAACAATTTGGGGTAAGATGACAAGTTGGCATAGACATTCATGCTAACTTGATTTTGATAGATTAGAAGGAGCAAGATTTAAGGATTTTAAGCATGTGTTTAGTGTCCCTTTAATTCTCCACCCACCTCCTGGAAGGCAAAGATTTAGACTGGCATACCAGTGAGGTGGAGGGATTAAGTAGTCTTGGGAGTTTTTAGGAACATCTGCCTTCTCCTAGTGGCTAGGAAGTGAGTCCCATGCATAATGAAAGACATGTTCATTAGAAAAAGCACAACCTCTAACCCTAAATCACTTTTTTCCTTTGTTATCCTCCTTAATAATGGAAAACCTCAACCAATGAAACTACATAAAGCTTAATAGTAAGAATAATCAGTTACCACTGCTGTAAGGGAGAGAAGCACATGATGTAGCATTATTAATAAACTCCGAAGCAGCTGCTGCTGTAGTTGGTCAAAGAAGCAACAAAGCAGATGTTAGGACTCAGCAGCACCTTGTCTGAAAACTTAAAGGGGCATTAAACACTTTGAGGTGGTAATATAAAATGAAAAATACATTCATAATTTACTTTGTCCCCTTTTCTTGTTATTCCAATCAGAAACTGTGAGCTTTTCAGTTACTGTTAGAAATGGAAGTGCAGCACACTGTTATATTCCACACAGCCATTGGCTACACACTCTAGTGACCTATTAATAACTGTCCCTAATTGGCCACAGAATAGAAGGTAACCTAAGTTACAACATGGCAGCTCCCATTGTTTTATAGATTATAAAACTTAACACTTATTTTGTCAATATTTAGACAGCTAATGAAACTTTAAACAATACATTTATATTTTATTGTCAGACTAATCTTTTCTTTAAATGCATCATTAAGTAAAAGTTGTCTACATGGAACCTAATACTATACATAATGCTAATCCTCACTGATTGATATAGAAAAGGGTGCAGGCGGCTATTGGGAGCTTCATTTAAGGTAATACTTTAAGATAACTAAGGTCTATACTTTCCCTTTAATGATAATTCTCAATGATTGATATAGAAAACTGCCCATGTTTGACTTTTGTAAAAGGGCACAAAAACAAAATTTATGCTTACCTGATAAATTCCTTTCTCCTGTAGTGTGGTCAGTCCACGGGTCATCATTACTTCTGGGATATTAACTCCTCCCCAACAGGAAGTGCAAGAGGATTCACCCAGCAGAGCTGCTATATAGCTCCTCCCCTCTACGTCACCTCCAGTCATTCGACCAAGGACCAACGAGAAAGGAGAAGCCAAAGGGTGTAGTGGTGACTGGAGTATAATTCAAATTTTTTTTTACCTGCCATAAAAAACAGGGCGGGCCGTGGACTGACCACACTACAGGAGAAAGGAATTTATCAGGTAAGCATAAATTTTGTTTTCTCCTGTTAAGTGTGGTCAGTCCATGGGTCATCATTACTTCTGGGATACCAATACCAAAGCTAAAGTACACGGATGACGGGAGGGACAGGCAGGCTCTTTATACGGAAGGAACCACTGCCTGAAGAACCTTTCTCCCAAAAACAGCCTCCGAAGAAGCAAAAGTGTCAAATTTGTAAAATTTGGAAAAAGTATGAAGAGAAGACCAAGTTGCAGCCTTGCAAATCTGTTCAACAGAAGCCTCATTCTTAAAGGCCCAAGTGGAAGCCACAGCTCTAGTAGAATGTGCTGTGATTCTTTCAGGAGGCTGCTGTCCAGCAGTCTCATAGGCTAACCGTATTATGCTACGAAGCCAAAAGGAGAGAGAGGTAGCCGAAGCTTTTTGACCTCTCCTCTGACCAGAATAAACGACAAACAGGGAAGACGTTTGTCGAAAATCCTTAGTTGCCTGTAGATAAAATTTCAGGGCACGGACTACATCTAGATTGTGTAGCAGACGTTCCTTCTTCGAAGAAGGATTAGGACACAAAGATGGAACCACAATCTCTTGATTGATATTCCTGTTAGTGACCACCTTAGGTAGGAACCCAGGTTTAGTACGCAGAACTACCTTGTCTGAATGAAAAATCAGATAAGGAGAATCACAATGTAAGGCAGATAACTCAGAGACTCTTCGAGCCGAGGAAATCGCCATTAAAAACAGAACTTTCCAAGATAACAGCTTGATATCAATGGAATGAAGGGGTTCAAACGGAACACCCTGTAAAACATTAAGAACTAAGTTCAAACTCCATGGTGGAGCAACAGTTTTAAACACAGGCTTGATCCTAGCTAAAGCCTGACAAAAAGCTTGAACGTCCGGAACTTCTGACAGACGTTTGTGTAAAAGAATGGACAGAGCTGAAATCTGTCCCTTTAAGGAACTAGCGGATAAACCCTTTTCTAAACCTTCTTGTAGAAAAGACAATATCCTCGGAATCCTAACCTTACTCCATGAGTAACTCTTGGATTCGCACCAATATAAGTATTTGCGCCATATCTTATGGTAAATCTTTCTGGTAACAGGCTTCCTAGCCTGTATTAAGGTATCAATAACTGACTCAGAAAAACCACGTTTTGATAAAATCAAGCGTTCAATTTCCAAGCAGTCAGCTTCAGAGAAATTAGATTTTGATGTTTGAAGGGACCCTGGATCAGAAGGTCCTGTTTCAGAGGTAGAGACCAAGGTGGACAGGATGACATGTCCACTAGATCTGCATACCAAGTCCTGCGTGGCCATGCAGGCGCTATTAGAATCACTGATGCTCTCTCCTGTTTGATTCTGGCAATCAATCGAGGAAGCATCGGAAAGGGTGGAAACACATAAGCCATCCCGAAGGTCCAAGGTGCTGTCAAAGCATCTATCAGAACCGCTCCCGGATCCCTGGATCTGGACCCGTAACGAGGAAGCTTGGCGTTCTGTCGAGACGCCATGAGATCTATCTCTGGTTTGCCCCAACGTCGAAGTATTTGGGCAAAGACCTCCGGATGAAGTTCCCACTCCCCCGGATGAAAAGTCTGACGACTTAGGAAATCCGCCTCCCAGTTTTCCACTCCCGGGATGTGGATTGCTGACAGGTGGCAAGAGTGAGACTCTGCCCAGCGAATTATCTTTGATACTTCCATCATTGCTAGGGAGCTTCTTGTCCCTCCCTGATGGTTGATGTAAGCTACAGTCGTGATGTTGTCCGACTGAAACCTGATGAACCCCCGAGTTGTTAACTGGGGCCAAGCCAGAAGGGCATTGAGAACTGCTCTCAATTCCAGAATGTTTATTGGTAGGAGACTCTCCTCCTGATTCCATTGTCCCTGAGCTTTCAGAGAATTCCAGACAGCGCCCCAACCTAGTAGGCTGGCGTCTGTTGTTACAATTGTCCAGTCCGGCCTGCTGAATGGCATCCCCCTGGACAGATGTGGCCGAGAAAGCCACCATAGAAGAGAATTTCTGGTCTCTTGATCCAGATTCAGAGTAGGGGACAAGTCTGAGTAATCCCCATTCCACTGACTTAGCATGCACAATTGCAGCGGTCTGAGATGTAGGCGTGCAAAGGGTACTATGTCCATTGCCGCTACCATTAAGCCGATCACCTCCATGCATTGAGCTACTGACGGGTGTTGAATGGAATGAAGGACACGGCATGCATTTTGAAGCTTTGTTAACCTGTCTTCTGTCAGGTAAATCTTCATTTCTACAGAATCTATAAGAGTCCCCAAGAAGGGAACTCTTGTGAGTGGAAAGAGAGAACTCTTCTTTTCGTTCACCTTCCATCCATGCGACCTTAGAAATGCCAGTACTAACTCTGTATGAGACTTGGCAGTTTGAAAGTTTGAAGCTTGTATCAAAATGTCGTCTAGGTACGAAGATACCGAAATTCCTCGCGGTCTTAGTACCGCCAGAAGAGCACCCAGAACCTTTGTGAAGATTCTTGGAGCCGTAGCCAACCCGAATGGAAGAGCTACAAACTGGTAATGCCTGTCTAGAAAGGCAAACCTTAGATACCGGTAATGATCTTTGTGAATCGGTATGTGAAGGTAAGCATCCTTTAAATCCACTGTGGTCATGTACTGACCCTTTTGGATCATGGGTAAAATTGTCCGAAGAGTTTCCATTTTGAACGATGGAACTCTTAGGAATTTGTTTAGGATCTTTAAATCCAAGATTGGCCTGAAAGTTCCCTCTTTTTTGGGAACCACAAACAGATTTGAGTAAAACCCTTGTCCTTGTTCCGACCGCGGAACCGGATGGATCACTCCCATTAATAAAAGATCTTGTACGCAGCGTAGAAACGCCTCTTTCTTTATTTGGTTTGTTGACAACCTTGACAGATGAAATCTCCCTCTTGGGGGAGAGGATTTGAAGTCCAGAAGGTATCCCTGAGATATGATCTCTAACGCCCAGGGCTCCTGGACATCTCTTGCCCAAGCCTGGGCGAAGAGAGAAAGTCTGCCCCCCACTAGATCCGTTCCCGGATCGGGGGCCCTCAATTCATGCTGTCTTAGGGGCAGCAGCAGGTTTCCTGGCCTGCTTGCCCTTGTTCCAGGACTGGTTAGGTCTCCAGCCTTGTCTGTAGCGAGCAACAGCTCCTTCCTGTTTTGGTGCAGAGGAAGTTGATGGTGCTCCTGCTTTGAAATTACGAAAGGAACGAAAATTAGACTGTCTAGCCTTAGGTTTGGCTCTGTCTTGAGGCAGGGCATGGCCTTTACCTCCTGTAATGTCAGCAATAATTTCTTTCAACCCGGGCCCGAATAAGGTCTGCCCTTTGAAAGGTATATTAAGCAATTTAGATTTAGAAGTAACGCCAGCTGACCAGGATTTTAGCCACAGTGCTCTGCGCGCCTGAATGGCGAATCCAGAATTCTTAGCCGTAAGTTTAGTTAAATGTACTACGGCATCCGAAATAAATGAGTTAGCTAACTTAAGGGCTTTAAGCTTGTGTGTAATCTCATCTAATGGAGCTGATTCAAGTGTCTCTTCCAGAGACTCAAACCAAAATGCTGTGGCAGCCGTGACAGGCGCAATGCATGCAAGAGGTTGCAATATAAAACCTTGTTGAACAAACATTTTCTTAAGGTAACCCTCTAACTTTTTATCCATTGGATCTGAAAAGGCACAGCTATCCTCCACTGGGATAGTGGTACGCTTAGCTAAAGTAGAAACTGCTCCCTCCACCTTAGGGACCGTTTGCCATAAGTCCCGTGTGGTGGCGTCTATTGGAAACATTTTTCTAAATATCGGAGGGGGTGAGAACGGCACACCGGGTCTATCCCACTCCTTAGTAACAATTTCAGTAAGTCTCTTAGGTATAGGAAAAACGTCAGTACTCGACGGTACCGCAAAATATTTATCCAACCTACACATTTTCTCTGGTATTGCAACTGTGTTACAATCATTCAGAGCCGCTAACACCTCCCCTAGTAATACACGGAGGTTTTCCAGCTTAAATTTAAAATTTGAAATGTCTGAATCCAGTTTGTTTGGATCAGAACCGTCACCCGCAGAATGAAGCTCTCCGTCCTCATGTTCTGCAAATTGTGACGCAGTGTCTGACATGGCCCTAATATTATCAGCGCACTCTGTTCTCACCCCAGAGTGATCGCGCTTACCTCTTAGTTCTGGTAATTTAGCCAAAACTTCAGTCATAACAGTAGCCATATCCTGTAATGTGATTTGTAATGGCCGCCCAGATGTACTCGGCGCTACAATATCACGCACCTCCCGAGCGGGAGATGCAGGTACTGACACGTGAGGCGAGTTAGTCGGCATAACTCTCCCCTCGTTGTTTGGTGAAATATGTTCAATTTCTACAGATTGACTTTTATTTAAAGTAGCATCAATGCAGTTAGTACATAAATTTCTATTGGGCTCCACTTTGGCTTT
The DNA here is from genome assembly GCF_027579735.1 of Bombina bombina. Lineage (NCBI taxonomy): Eukaryota > Metazoa > Chordata > Amphibia > Anura > Bombinatoridae > Bombina > Bombina bombina. The sequence continues at coordinate 1,114,394,499 of NC_069503.1, forward strand.
AGCACATATAGCACAGATATCTTCCTCTGAATCAGACATGTTTAACACACTAGCAAATAAACTAGCAACTTGGAAATACTTTTCAAGTAATTTACTATAATATGAAAACGTAATGTGCCTATAAGAAGCACAGAAAAAGTTATGACAGTTGAAAATTAATAAACTGAAAAGTTATAGCATCAAATCTTTGTAAAAACACAATTTTAGCAAAGGATTGCTCCCATTAGTAAAGGATAACTAACCCTGATAGCAGAAAAAATATACAGAAATAAACGTTTTTTATCACAGTCAACTACAATCTCACAGCTCTGCTGTGAGTGATTACCTCCCTCAATACAAGTTTTGAAGACCCCTGAGTTCTGTAGAGATGAACCGGATCATGCAGGGAAGACAATGAACTTCTGACTGAATTTTTGATGCGTAGCAAAAGCGCCAAAAAAGGCCCCTCCCCCTCACACACAACAGTGAGAGAGATCAGTAAACTGTCATAAATTAAATAAAACGACTGCCAAGTGGAAAAAAATAGTGCCCAAAACATTTTTTCACCCAGTACCTCAGAAAATTAAACGATTTTACATGCCAGCAAAAAACGTTTAACATTAAATAAATTAAGTGTTATTAAAAAGCCTGTTGCTAGTCCCTGCAAATTAGGCTAAAGTCTTATGCATACAGTATAATTCCAGTGAAGTGCCATTCCCCAGAATACGGAAGTGTAAAATATACATACATGACAGCCTGATACCAGTTGCTGCTACTGCATTTAAGGCTGAGTTTACATTATATCGGTATGGCAGAATTTTCTCATCAATTCCATTGTCAGAAAATAATAAGCTGCTACATACCTCTTTGCAGATTAATCTGCCCGCTGTCCCCTGATCTGAAGTCTACCTCTCCTCAGATGGCCGAGAAACAGCAATATGATCTTAACTACGCCGGCTAAAATCATAGAAAAAACTCAGGTAGATTCTTCTTCAAATTCTACCAGAGAAGGAATAACACACTCCGGTGCTATTATAAAATAACAAACTTTTGATTGAAGGTATGAAACTAAGTATAATCACCACAGTCCTCTCACACATCCTATCTATTTGTTGGGTGCAAGAGAATGACTGGGGGTGACGTAGAGGGGAGGAGCTATATAGCAGCTCTGCTGGGTGAATCCTCTTGCACTTCCTGTTGGGGAGGAGTTAATATCCCAGAAGTAATGATGACCCGTGGACTGACCACACTTAACAGGAGAAACAGTAGTTTAGAAACCCACAAACATAATAGTCCCCATTTTATAACGGAGCGTAGGATCAGAACATGTTAGATTTGTCCTCAAAACAGGTCTCAAATGACTAACCAAGGGGTTACAGAAGGGCAGAAAGTGCAGCACTGATATCCTTGTCTACATCATAATGCAGGACAAACATAATCAGTACATGAAAGAACTAAAAGGCGCAGACAGAATCTGTAATGTACCGGAGGATATATCTCTAGATCATCATTTCTCAATTCCAGTAGTCAAGAAGCTCTAAATACCAGATTTTACGTATTTCCCTATTCAGTAGCTCAGTTGATTTGGCTGTTTCAATAATGCTCCGGTAGGAAAATCATACAAATCTGGCCTCTTAAGGTTCCTTGAGAAACAATGCCAAATATATATATATAAATACACACACACACAGACATAACACAGTGTGCTCCCCGCTACCTTTTTATCAGGTGCACCTTACAGCTTATTTTTCTGACCACCCGGCTAAAATTTTAGCCAGTATTAGGCCAAAATTAATTAACATTATTCAATTTGTATTGCACAAATTATCATAAATACATTTATGTTAATTTATGCAATTAAGTTGTGCTTTGAATATTATATACGATTACAAAATATGGCACTATCCCCACTCAGCTACTTCATAATGCCACTCAACTGGCAAATTTTTCTGTGGAGAACACTGTCTGTATTTATATATGTGTACAGATAGCCCTCAGTTTACACTGGGGTTAGGTTCCAGAGGGAATGGTTGTAAATTGAAACTGTTGTAAATTAAAACCCAGTTTATAATGTAAGTCAATGGGAAGTGAGGGAGTTAGGTTCCAGGTCCCTCTCAAAATTGTTATAAGTAACACCTAATACATTATTTTTAAAGTTTTGAAATGAAGACTTTAAATGCTAAAAAGCATTATAAACATAATAAAATAATCACACAATACAGAATATATAATTAAACTAAGTTAAATGAACAAAAACCATTTGCTAAACAGCATTATAAAACTAATACAATAATCACACAACACAGACTTTACTTGCATTTTTTCTGCAAACCGTTCTTTCTATGCATTCCAATCTGGACTGATTTATAGACAGGAAGATCTTGTTCCTTTGCAAGCTGCTCAATAGCTCAGGTCTGGTTAAACGGATTAATTTCAACTTGTTTGGCTTGCATATCTTTGCTGCAACACAAGCGGACAGCTCCACCTACTGGCCATTTTAATCAACGTACTGCTTCTCAATAGCAGTCACATGACTGGAAAAAAAGGTTCTTATTCTGAAACGGTGCAAATTGAACCATTGTAAACCGAGGGCCACCTGTACTGTATATATGTATGCATGTATATATGTGTACTATATATATATATATATATATATATATATATATATATCCATCCTAGTTTGTGCTGGAATATAAGTAGCGTGCTTGTTACAAGTCATATCCATACTTGCCATGAATGCATATCGGATAAAAATAAGTTAATATGTTTTCTTTATTTTCCTTAATAAACATTTGGACCAATTTTGTGCTATGTGTTGAGAAATGCATTAATATCCATGTGGGGTTTAATTAAATAGTTGTTTTTTTGTTGCTGATGTAAGAACTATTTGAAATTCAGTGACCAGCTAATCACAGCTAAGGCAGCTTGAAACATATCGGAAGTGAATTATCTGCTTAGCTGTGATTCATATTAAAATGATGAACAGTTTTTCCTATTGTCTTTGAACAGTAGATAGCGAGAGGAATTCTCTGTCACTTTAGCAGGTTCAATGTAGTCTAATGCAGTGTTTTTCAACCAGTGTGCCGTGGCACACTAGTGTGCCGTGAGAGATCCTCAGGTGTGCCACGGCAGACTGACAACAGTGTGACATATTTTTTAAACTTTGCTTGTTTTTTACTCCCAGTGCAGGGGTAGTTTGTAGGAGGCATGGTATAACATCACAATACATACAGTATGTGTGTGTTTGTGTGTATGTGTATATATATATATATATGCTGTATTAGGCTACGTGTGATTTTTTTTAAATTTTGGGATGGTGGTGTGCCACAGGATTTTTTAATGTAAAAAAGTGTGCCACGGCAAAAAAAAGGTTAAAAATCACTGGTCTAATGAACCTAATCTGGTAACAAAAAAAAGTGTATAACCTCCTCACAGCTGCTTCTGATAGCTGATGAGTAAAAACTAGATTGTCACTGCATATATAAGATGATGAAATGTTACTAAAATACATTTTTATCATATGATACATATCACAGGTATCCTGTTAATGACAAATTGTAGGATACATTAAAACATTCTGAAATGTAGCAACTTCACTATATTATAATTAGAACAGACAACACATTTCTATTTAAAGGCTAAACTATTAGAAGACAAACAGGAAAAAGTGCAGCTCAGGAATTGTGTTTTAAAGAGTACAATACATTTTATATAAATAATATATGAGTTATTCAAGGACTAGAAGTAGAACAATATTAGCAACATAAATAAAAAAAATCCTCCTATCAATGCATTAAAAATACAATTGCAAAATGATTTATTGACTTGTGATTATGCGACTGAAATAAAGGGAAAGGGCCTGCAGTGCAGATTTCTTTTGTATATGCATTATTTAGTAAATCATAGGCTATGCTCTGAGATACAACATCCTGCTATGGCATCCTTAAGAAGTAAAATATATCTAAACATTAACCTTTACCATGAGACACTTTCTCAACTTGCTTTCCTTTTGTGTAAAGGGGGTTATATTAAGTTGTCTATATAACACACCTTAACTTCAATATGCATCAATCTATTTGATTTACACACAAAAAACACCATGCTTGTGTTATATGACATGCCATGTTTTCCTGGACGCTAATGAGTTACACATACTGGATTGCCTGGTATTTCGGGACTGGACTGCACTGTAGTAGATCAGCTACAGGAAAGTTCTTCTCTGTGAAATGCAGATGTTGAGCAAAAAGAACTGCTTCTTGGGTGGTAACTAGCCATAGAACAAGCTATTGTGCTACTGTTCGTTCCCAGGTTGAGCGCTTCACTTATTTTATTTATGAGTTACACATGCTGCAGGGTGTGCAGGGAGAAACATGAATAGTGCTGTCCAGGGTCACTATTTGTCTGCTGTCCAGCAGCACAATGCATGTTTCACTCTGCTCACCCTGCAACATGTGTAACTCATAATTGACAAGGAAAACATAATCATATTACATGACTCCCTGATGAACATTTAAGTTTGGTTGTAAGATTCATCATTGCTCCAACTAGAACCGTGTTTGTAATAGATCTCTGAAGTTAAATTTGCCCCTTGAGCAAGTGCTTTGGGCCCAAAATAAGAAGTGTAGTTATATATTTCGTAAAGTATAGAGCCTCAATCGTTGAGGGACCATCCTTGTATCATGATCTTTATATACAACATGAACCCATTTGCTGGTAGAAAGTTGTATTTCTATATCATAAAGGGGTTCTTTTATTTGAAGGTCACTGCCGTTTTGTTTTGAGTGAAATGTTTTCAGTAATCTAAGAAGCATATTCTGTACTGTTATATAGCCAAACCTTAAAAAATAAGCGAGGAAATATCCAGATATGTACAATTATATAGTCTTTTAGAAGTACAGATATCTGCCTCAATATAACTGGGTTAAATCACTGCTGCAACTACACAAATGCAGCAATTAAGTAATTGATTATCAGAAAGTATTGAGATGGTAATATAAAATTATAAATCATATTTGTAAAAAATAACAAAAACTGCAATATACTTTCATTGATTATTTTGTCACCTTGTCCTGTAATTTCATTGTGAGCTTTTCAGTTCCTGTTAGAAATCGTTGCAGAGCACTGTTACATTCCACACAGCCATTGGTTGCACACTCTAGTGACCTATTTATAACTGTCCCTAATTGGCCACAGCAGAGAAGGTAACCTAAGTTACAACATGGCAGCTCCCATTATTTTCTAGATACTAAAACTTTACACTTATTTTGTCAATATTTAAACAGTTAATGAAAGTTTAAAAATATATATCTACATTATTCTCAGACTAATTCTTTGAAAGCTTCATTCTATCTAATATTTATTTAGTGTTTAATGACCCCTTAAAGGGATAGTTTACTCAAAAATGTTCTCCCCTTTAATTTGTTCCTTATTATCCACTTTACCTGCTGTAATTAAATTGTTTCCAAGTATTTCCATTGCCCTTATATTGGCATTTGAATGAGTTTATTAAGCCTGTGGTATCCCTACCCATTCTGAAAGTTTTTGGCCTTAAGGCCAAGTTGTGTTAACACAGCCAGCAGAAGAAATTACACCCCCAGTGGGTTAAAGAAGAGATAAGGTAATACAATGTTAATGTTCCATTGTTCTCTCCAAGTATTGGTGATTGGTTTATGTACAGATATAAGATAAAGAAGCAGGTATATTTACATAACGTGATAAAGTAATGAGATCTGATTATACCTACAAGATCAACCCATTTTATTAGGTTGTGGCCTCAAAACACAAAATCAGCTAATTCATATACACATTAAGCCTTAAAAAAGCAAATCTCATACATTGTATACTCTGCAGCTGGTAAAAAAAGTAATTGCAAACAAATTAAGGGAAAAACAATTTTATAGTATACTGCCCCTTTAACCTCAGAATACCCTCTGTTCTGTGAAATCATTCATAGAATACATTTGCAGAGGTGCAGAATTTTCCACTACACTTACTTAGAACTTCATCAAACTGATCTTGGATAAGAGTGTGAATATAGAATCAGCTGCCCCCTAAAAATAATTCCTCCTATAACAGTCATAAGCTATGTGTACTTCTGAGCAAGGCACTAACAGAATATTACTACGGAGGGACAGTCCCCCATATGAAGCTGATGTTTAAGCCGATACTGCAAGTACTGTCACCTGTTAGCCAAGCAAAGAATATCTCACACGTCTACTAGGAGAGAACAGAATACAATGCAAAAGTAGTACATTTCCTGTTCCGCCTGTCCTTCTTACACAACTAACCTTGCAGGAATGAGAGATTTAGTACAATGTCTCCTCAAGCAAAGGTCCAAAGCAATCATACAGAAATACTGCTGCAGCCAAGGAGAGAGAGACCTGGGACACTTAAATCTTTTGGGAAGGTGAAATTACATTTTATTGTGCACTCACACACAAGATGTCATCTGAGGCTGCTAATCTGAGCGCTGGCATTTTAAGAGGTACTTCATCATTTAACAGAGAACTATATAGATGCAATTGATTTGCTCCACTGCTGTCCTGAACTCCAGAGGAAAAAAAAAATCAGTAGCAACAGAGAATGGACTGCTGATCCACGTGTGGCATTTCTTAAATCTAAAGCTCAGTTTTCATGACAAGTAATTGTAAAATAAGCTCATTTTATGTTAAAGAAAGAGGTGTAATCTGATCAAGTTAAAGGGACAGTAAAGTCAAAAAGTAAACTTTCATGGTTCAGATAGAGAATGTAAATTGGAAAGTTGTATAATTGTATGTTCCATCTGAATCAAGAAATACAAATTTGGGGGTTTATGTCCCTTTATTTATTTATTTTTCAAATCTCACTTCTCAACCATTTGTTTTCACCTTGAGTTGAAGAGGCACTAAATCTTGCATTTACACCACTTCTGTATAATCTTGCAATAAATTAAAGGGACAGTCTAGTCAAAAATAAATAATGGATCATATAGGGCAGACAATTTTGAACAATTTTCCAATTTACTTTTATCATCAAAGTTGCTTGGTTCTCTAGGTATTTATTGAAGGCTAACCCTAGGTAGGCACATATGCTAATTTATAAGCCTTTGAAATCTTCCTCTTATCTTAGTGCATTTTGACAGTTTCTCAAAGCTAAACAGTGCTAGTTCATGTGTGCCATATAGATAACATTGTGCTCATGCATGTGGAGTTATTTATGAGTCAGCACTGATTGGCTAAAATGCATGTCTGGAAATGTGATAACTAAGCGCCAACTATATAATGCAACAGACCTCCAGCTCTAATAAATTGGCACCTAGTTGCCAAGGGTGGATTCAATTTTAAGATTGGATATCAGAGCACCAAACAACGTAGGCAGGGTCTATGGGCAGATAGTCAAATACCAAAGGTAACAATAGGTTGAAATAATATGATTTAATACATAAGATAAAAAAGTTGGTACATTTAAAATTATACAACAATTAGTCATGGATCCATGTTACACTTTAAAATATATATTGAAACACTAGGAACAATTTAAAAATGCTTGTAGAACAATAAATAACAACAACAAAAATCTAACAAATAATGTCTATCGCATAAACCTTAAATTCTAATATGTGAATGCTAGGAGCGCTTATGCATACTCTATTTATAAAAACAATGGGTTACAATGAACAGGTGGATAGATTCCAGGTTGCTTGAAACCGGTGGGTGTGAAATGTAAGTGGCTCCGAATTGGGGTTTTACCTATGTGTTTATCCAAAATTGTGTAAATCCTAACAGGTGGACAAAAAATGTTACAGGAATGTCTAGAACCTGAATTCAAAATATAAGACCTGAGGTTGTGCCTATGTGTTTATCCAAAAAGGGTGTAAATCCTAACAAGTGAAAAAAATGTGAGAAAAATATTGCAGGGGTGTGTGAACCTTATTTTCAAAATAAACAATTCAAAATAAAACGATATACAAGTGAATTTTGGACAAATCAACTAATGCAAACAACAGCACAACTTTAACGTGTGTTCAAATGTGTTTCTGCTTGCAAACTGTGATGTGATGTGAACAAATATCTGTTATAAACACTGAATAGTGGCAAAACTTTGTGATTGGATTGAAATTGAACACAGGCTCTAAATTGATACCCTAAAATACAAATATAAAGGGCTCAGAGTTGCTGAGCTAGATATAAGGGCCTTGCTCAAAGAGCCTCAAGATGTTAATTAAAAGAGACCATATAACAACATTGGGTTAAAAAAACAGATGATATAACATAAAATGCTTAAAAGTCCAAATAAATATTCAAATTGGATAATAAGAATCTTGCTATAGTCTATCACAATATGGATCCCAACTGCTGATTATGTAGAAATCTTCTTGGGCGGTAGTTAACAAATAATTCCAACTTGCAATGTTGTCCCTTACCTGCCAAAAAAGGAAAGGCAAACAATAGTGCAGATGGCTTCTTAATGTGATCACAATTAAAATACTCCTTACCAGTCAACCAGTTTCGGTCTCCACTGACCATTCTCAAGACTCGTGTATGCATTTCTCAAGACTTATGTATTTAATCATATTATTTCAACCTATTGTTACCTTTGGTATTTGACTATCTGCCCATAGACCCTGCCTACGTTGTTTGGCGCTCTGATATCCAATCCTAAAATGCATGTCTGTCATAAGAACTGAAATAAGGGGGCAGTCTGCAGAGGCTTATATACAATGTAATCACAGAGATAAAAAAAAACATAATTTATGCTTACCTGATAAATTCCTTTCTTCTGTAGTGTGATCAGTCCACGGGTCATCATTACTTGTGGGATATTAACTGCTCCCCTACAGGAAGTGCAAGAGGATTCACCCAGCAGAGTTGCTATATAGCTCCTCCCCTCTACGTCACCTCCAGTCATTCGACCAAGGACCAACGAGAAAGGAGAAGCCAAGGGTGTAGTGGTGACTGGAGTATAATTTAAAAAATATTTACCTGCCTTAAAAAACAGGGCGGGCCGTGGACTGATCACACTACAGAAGAAAGGAATTTATCAGGTAAGCATAAATTATGTTTTCTTCTGTTAAGTGTGATCAGTCCACGGGTCATCATTACTTGTGGGATACCAATACCAAAGCAAAAGTACACGGATGACGGGAGGGATAGGCAGGCTCTTTATACAGAAGGAACCACTGCCTGAAGAACCTTTCTCCCAAAAATAGCCTCCGAGGAAGCAAAAGTGTCAAATTTGTAAAATTTGGAAAAAGTATGAAGCGAAGACCAAGTTGCAGCCTGCAAATCTGTTCAACAGAGGCCTCATTCTTAAAGGCCCAAGTGGAAGCCACAGCTCTAGTGGAATGAGCTGTAATTCTTTCAGGAGGCTGCTGTCCAGCAGTCTCATAAGCTAAACGAATTATGCTACGAAGCCAAAAAGAGAGAGAGGTAGCAGAAGCTTTTTGACCTCTCCTCTGACCAGAGTAAACGACAAACAGGGAAGACGTTTGTCGAAAATCTTTAGTTGCCTGTAAATAAAATTTAAGGGCACGAACTACATCCAGATTGTGCAAAAGACGTTCCTTCCTCGAAGAAGGATTTGGGCACAAGGATGGAACAACAATCTCCTGATTGATATTCCTGTTAGTGACTACCTTAGGTAAGAACCCAGGCTTAGTACGCAGAACTACCTTATCCGAGTGAAAAATCAAATAAGGAGAATCACAATGTAAGGCTGATAACTCAGAGACTCTTCGAGCCGAGGAAATAGCGATTAAAAATAGAACTTTCCAAGATAACAACTTTATATCAATGGAATGAAGGGGTTCAAACGGAACACCCTGTAAAACGTTAAGAACAAGGTTTAAACTCCATGGTGGAGCCACAGCTTTAAACACAGGTTTAATCCTGGCCAAAGCCTGACAAAAAGCCTGAACGTCTGGAACTTCTGACAGACGCTTGTGTAACAGAATGGACAGAGCTGAGATCTGTCCCTTTAATGAACTAGCAGATAAACCCTTTTCTAAACCTTCTTGTAGAAAAGACAATATCCTAGGAATCCTAACCTTACTCCAAGAGTAACCTTTGGATTCGCACCAATATAGGTATTTACGCCATATTTTATGGTAAATCTTTCTGGTAACAGGCTTCCTAGCCTGTATTAAGGTATCAATAACTGACTCAGAAAAACCACGCTTTGATAAGATCAAGCGTTCAATTTCCAAGCAGTCAGCTTCAGAGAAGTTAGATTTTGATGTTTGAAAGGACCCTGAATCAGAAGGTCCTGTTTCAGAGGTAACGACCAAGGTGGACAGAATGACATGTCCACCAGATCTGTATACCAAGTCCTGCGTGGCCATGCAGGCGCTATTAGAATCACTGATGCTTTCTCCTGTTTGATTCTGGCAATCAATCGAGGAAGCATCGGGAAAGGTGGAAACACATGAGCCATCCTGAAGGTCCATGGTGCTGTCAAGGCATCTATCAGGACCGCTCCCGGATCCCTGGATCTGGACCCGTAGCGCGGAAGCTTGGCGTTCTGTCGAGACGCCATGAGATCTATCTCTGGTTTGCCCCAACGTCGAAGTATTTGGGCAAAGACCTCTGGATGAAGTTCCCACTCCCCCGGATGAAAAGTCTGACGACTTAAGAAATCCGCCTCCCAGTTCTCCACTCCCGGGATGTGGATTGCAGACAGGTGGCAAGAGTGAGACTCTGCCCAGCGAATTATTTTCGATACTTCCATCATTGCTAGGGAGCTTCTTGTCCCTCCCTGATGGTTGATATAAGCTACAGTCGTGATGTTGTCCGACTGGAACCTGATGAACCCCCGAGTTGCTAACTGGGGCCAAGCCAGAAGAGCATTGAGGACTGCTCTCAATTCCAGAATGTTTATTGGAAGAAGACTCTCCTCCTGATTCCATAGTCCCTGAGCCTTCAGAGAATTCCAGACAGCGCCCCAACCTAGTAGGCTGGCGTCTGTTGTTACAATTGACCAGTCTGGCCTGCTGAATGGCATTCCCCTGGACAGATGTGGCCGATAAAGCCACCATAGAAGAGAATTTCTGGTCTCTTGAATGGAATGAAGGACACGGCATGCACTTTGAAGTTTTGTTAACCTGTCCTCTGTCAGGTAAATCTTCATTTCTACAGAATCTATCAGAGTCCCCAGGAAGGGAACTCTTGTGAGTGGAAAGAGAGAACTTTTCTCTTCGTTCACTTTCCATCCATGCGACCTTAGAAATGCCAGTACTATCTCTGTATGAGATTTGGCAGTTTGAAAGCTTGAAGCTTGTATCAGTATGTCGTCTAAGTACGGAGCTACTGAAATTCCTCGCGGTCTTAGTACCGCCAGAAGAGTGCCCAGAACCTTTGTGAAGATTCTTGGAGCCGTAGCCAGTCCGAATGGAAGAGCTACAAACTGGTAATGCCTGTCTAAAAAGGCAAACCTTAGATACCGGTAATGACTTCTGTGAATCGGTATGTGAAGGTAAGCATCCTTTAAATCCACTGTGGTCAAGTACTGACCCTCTTGGATCATGGGCAAAATTGTTCGAATAGTTTCCATCTTGAACGATGGAACTCTTAGGAATTTGTTTAGGATCTTTAAATCCAAGATTGGCCTGAAGGTTCCCTCTTTTTTGGGAACTACAAACAGATTTGAGTAAAACCCTTGTCCTTGTTCCAACCGCGGAACTGGATGGATCACTCCCATTAATAAAAGATCTTGTACGCAGCGTAGAAACGCTTCCTTCTTTGTTAGGTTTGTTGACAACCTTGACAGATGAAATCTCCCTCTTGGGGGAGAGGATTTGAAGTCCAGAAGGTATCCCTGAGATATGATCTCTAACGCCCAGGGATCCTGAACATCTCTTGCCCAAGCCTGGGCGAAGAGGGAAAGTCTGCCCCCCACTAGATCCGGTCCCGGATCGGGGGCCCTCAATTCATGCTGTCTTAGGGGCAAGCAGCAGGTTTTCTGGCCTGTTTGCCCCTGTTCCAGGACTGGTTAGGTTTCCAGCCTTGTCTGTAGCGAGCAACAGCTCCTTCCTGTTTTGGTGCAGAGGAAGTTGATGCTGCTCCTGCTTTGAAATTACGAAAGGAACGAAAATTGGACTGTCTAGCCTTGGCTTTGGCCTTGTCCTGAGGCAGGGCATGACCTTTACCTCCTGTAATGTCATCAATAATCTCTTTCAAGCCGGGCCCGAATAAGGTCTGCCCTTTGAAAGGAATATTAAGCAATTTAGATTTAGACGTAACATCAGCTGACCAGGATTTTAGCCACAGAGCTCTGCGTGCCTGAATGGCGAATCCTGAATTTTTAGCCGCAAGTTTAGTTAAATGTACTACGGCATCTGAAATAAATGAATTAGCTAACTTAAGGAATTTAAGTTTGTGTGTGATGTCATCTAGTGTGGATGATTGAAGTGTCTCTTCCAGAGACTCAAACCAAAATGCTGCTGCAGCCGTGACAGGCGCAATACATGCAAGAGGTTGCAATATAAACCCTTGTTGAACAAACATTTTCTTAAGGTAACCCTCTAATTTTTTATCCATTGGATCTGAAAAAGCACAGCTATCCTCCACTGGGATAGTGGTACGCTTAGCTAAAGTAGAAACTGCTCCCTCCACCTTAGGGACCATTTGCCATAAGTCCCGTGTGGCGGCGTCTATTGGAAACATTTTTCTGAATATAGGAGGGGGTGAGAAAGGCACACCGGGGTCTATCCCACTCCTTAGTAACAATGTCAGTAAGTCTCTTAGGTATAGGAAAAACGTCAGTACTCGTCGGTACCGCAAAATATTTATCCAACCTACACATTTTTTCTGGGATTGCAACTGTGTTACAATCATTCAGAGCCGCTAATACCTCCCCTAGTAACACACGGAGGTTCTCAAGCTTAAATTTAAAATTTGAAATGTCTGAGTCCAGTTTATTTGGATCAGAACCGTCACCCACAGAATGAAGCTCTCCGTCTTCACGTTCTGCAAACTGTGACGCAGTATCAGACATGGCCCTTGCATTATCAGCGCACTCTGTTCTCATCCCAGAGTGATCACGTTTACCTCTTAGTTCTGGTAGTTTAGCCAAAACTTCATAACAGTAGCCATATCTTGTAATGTGATTTGTAATGGCCGCCCAGATGCACTCGGCGCTACAATATCACGCACCTCCTGACCGGGAGATGCAGGTACTGACACGTGAGGCGAGTTAGTCGGCATAACTCTCCCCTCGTTGTTTGGTGAAATATGTTCAATTTGTACAGATTGACTATTTTTTAAAGTAGCATCAATACATTTAGTACATAAATTTCTATTGGGCTCCACTTTGGCATTAACACATATAGCACAGATATCTTCCTCTGAATCAGACATGTTTAACACACTAGCAAATAAACAGCAACTTGGAAATACTTTTCAAAGTAATTTACAAATAATATGAAAACGAACTGTGCCTTTAAGAAGCACAGAAAAATATTATAACAGATAAAATAATTAAGTTATAGCATCAATCTTTGTCAGAATATACAGTTTTAGCAAAGGATTGTTCCCCTCAGCAAATGATAACTAACCCAGGCAGCAGAAAAAAAAATACACAAATAAACGTTTTTTATATCACAGTCAATACAATCAGCACAGCTCTGCTGTATGATTACTTCCCTCAAAAAAGACTCTTGAGATCCCTGAACTCTGTAGAGATGAACCGGATCATGCAGGAAGAAAATGAACCTCTGACTGAGTTTTTCTGATGCATAGTGAAAGCACCAAAATGGCCCCTCCCCCACACACATAACAGTGAGAGGGATCAGTGAACTGCTCTAATTAAATCAAAACTATTGCCAAGTGGAAAAAAAGTGCCCAAAACATTTTTTCACCCAGTACCCTCAGAGAAAAAAACGTTTTTACATGCCAGCAAAAAAACATTTTACCTCAATAATTAATTGTCATTTAAAACCTATTGCAAGTCCCTGCAAAATAGGTTAAGTCTATGTATACAGTTTAAAAGCCAGAGAAGTACCATTTCCCAGAAAACTGAAGTGTAAAATATACATACATGACAGCCTGATATCAGCTACATCTACTGCATTCAAGGCTGAGTTTACATTATAACGGTATGGCAGGATTTTCTCATCAATTCCATGTCAGAAAATAATAAACTGCTACATACCTCTTTGCAGATTAATCTGCCTGCTGTCCCCTGATCTGAAGTTTACCTCACTCCTCAGATGGCCGAGAAACAGCAATATGATCTTAACTACCTCCGGCTAAAATCATAGAAAAACTCAGGTAGATTCTTCTTCAAATTCTACCAGAGAAGGAATAACACACTCCGGTGCTATTATAAAATAACAAACTTTTGATTGAAGATATAAAAACTAAATATATCACCATAGTCCTCTCACACATCCTATCTAGTCGTTGGGTGCAAGAGAATGACTGGAGGTGACGTAGAGGGGAGGAGCTATATAGCAACTCTGCTGGGTGAATCCTCTTTCACTTCCTGTAGGGGAGCAGTTAATATCCCACAAGTAATGATGACCCGTGGACTGATCACACTTAACAGAAGAAATATATTAATATAAACATGTTGGTTATGCAAAACTGGGGAATGGATAATAAAGGGATTATTTATCTTTTTAAACAATAACATTTTCAAGTAGACTGTCCCTTTAACTATATATTATTCCAATACACATTAGAGCAATTTCTGTTTGCACTTGTATGTCCCTTTAAGGCTACTTGATCAGCTGATGCAGTTAGCAATGGGGCAGTTTGCTATGATAAATTAGATAAACCTATAAATACACAGCACTAAACAGACAAACAGGTAGTTACATATAAAATAACACTAATATTCTTTCTTATTAGGGATGGGCGAATATGGTGAAAGTGCAATTCGCTTAATAGAATGAATAGTTTTGTGGAATTCATTTTGGACAATCAAATACTGATAAGAATTAAAATTATTTAAAATTTTGTAATTTTTGTTTTCAAAATAATCATAATTAGATTGAATTTCCACATTTGAATTTTTTTAATGTAACATTTGATTTAACAAATACTATTCAGAAGTTCAATAGTTCATTGGCAGGGGATTTAGTAAATTGATACATAATAGATACAAATATATCAATTTCATAATTTGAATATCACATTTAAAGAGAGAATTAGAAATACTATCACACTAAACAAATCTTAGAATGTTGTAATTCGAAATGAATGAACAAATGTGTTAAAATTAATTACATTTTTTTTTTTTTCCAAAATTTAATGGTTAAAATGTGAAGTAATTTCAAAAACAAAAATTTAAAATTACAAGCCTAATATTTATAATTACATGTTGAAGGCTGCAGGAGATCATTACTTTGTATATACATAATTACTAGACACTGTTAAACTCCAATTGTCTTGATCGTGACAGGTCAATATTTTATTTTTATTTTATTTTTATCTCTTTTCTCCATTTGTATGCTTGATTCCATGTAACTTGATGATTTTTGTCTAATAAAGCTTGTTTAAAAAAAAATAAAAAAAAAATGAATTACATTTTTTAACCTTTTAGAACATTTGCTCATCCTTATTTCTAATAAAGTTGTGTGCTTCACAATCATGTAGTGTGGTAAATGGTCATTATTGTACTTTTTCTAGACGTTACCTTCCGCTATCAGAAGACAGCAATAAAATATTTTCATGTCTAGTTGTACTTGTCTGTGGGTCTATTTTTATGCTGTTTTACCAGGAACACAAAAAAGTCATTCTTTATTTGTCTTCAACATTTTGATGAGGGATTTTAAAGCAAAAAATTATTATTTTATATTTTAGAACTCCTCGACTAAATGGAAAATAAAAACTGAATATTGATTTTGTCTATGATGTAGAATATGTTCCCGGTTTATTAACTTCACGATCATATAAGAAAGTTATTTTGTTTTTTTAGAAATACACAGATTCTTACAACTTATCTCTAAATCTGCACGTGAATGAAAATGATGCAAATTAATACAGTGGTAAAATATTTGCATATAGAATTATAAGAGAGCTATAAATAAGTCAAAGTAAAGTGTACTGTTCAATTAATATAACATATAATAAAACCAGCTGATACCAGCAGAAACAGTCACTAAGTAATCAATCAAATCCTAGGGAAGAATATTTTTTATAAATACATAAATGCATAGAACAACTGCACACCCAGAAAAACCCCTCTCCAGCCACCGCACAAAGCACCTGTAAGGATGGTTATCACTGATTCTGCTACATCATCAAATACAATACAAAAAGTTCAACAGACCTGCAGCTGTCAGCACTTTAATGCAAACAAACCTTGTACTTGTAACGTGAAACATGATCAGTACTGTGGTAATTATGTCATTAAAGGGACATTGTACGCTACATTTTTTCTTTGCATACATCTTTTGTAGATTATGCATTTATATAACCCATCTGGGAGAGTTTTTGTAACAATGTATAGTTTTGCTTATTTTTTTATAACATTGTGCTGATTTTCACAATCCTAACCAAGCCTCAAAGTATCAGATGTAGACTGAAGTCAACAGATTCCTGCTGCTCCTGTTTGGGTAATTGATCTTTTCATATGCAGGGAGGGGGGAATGTCTGCTCTACCTACTTTCCCAGTCCCTTTCAGTGGGTGTCCCAGCCTAACCTCATCAACAGTGCTAAACTGGGAGGTTTTAAAGGGACATAATACTCATATGCTAAATCACTTGAAACTAATGCAGTATAACTGTAAAAAGCTGACAGGAAAATATCACCTGAGCATCTCTATGTAAAAAAGGAAGATATTTTACCTCACAATTTCCTCAGCTCAGCAGAGTAAGTTCTGTGTAAAAAGTTATAATCAGCTGCTCCCAGCTGCAGGTAAAAAATAAAAAAAAATGAAGAAATGAACAGCAGCCAATCAGCATCAGCAGTGCTGAGGTCATGAACTCTTACTGTGATCTCATGAGATTTGACTTAACTCTCATGAGATTTCATAGTAAGCTTCCTTTACCTGATTGGTGAAATAATATGAGAGTTCACAAGGCTCATCCTTTCAGCTGTCCCAGGACAGACACACTAAAATGCTGCTTAGAAATCCTTTACAATGGGAGGTGGCTGCTGAGGAACTTTTGAGGTAAAATATCTTTCTTTTTTACATACAGATGTTTTCTAGTCAGCTTTTTACAGCTATGCTGCATCACTTTCAAATGTTTAAACATTTGGGTATTATGGCCCTTTAAGTAAGTTTTTAAAAGGTTTAATACTGGATTTTTAGTTCAATATCTGTGCATATTGTTCTTTATAGTAGTTTCTATTACATGTAGTTATATGAACATTGGTGTACACTGTCCCTTTAATTAAAGAATGCGATCATATCTTGATTTTAAAGGGACATGAAAGGCTAAATTGCATTTTCATAACTTAGATACACAGAATGCAATTTTAAGCAACTTTCAAATTTACTTCTCATCAACTTTGGTTTGTTCTTTCCTTGAAGACCCAGAAGCGCACACAAGTCCTGAGCATTATGTGGTAGTACTGTTTGCAGTAATAGGAGCAATCACAATCAATTTCTACAAAACTCTACATTACAGGCAAATTTTTTTATATAAAACATTTGATAAGCTTTTTCTGAATAATTGTGATCGACCGCCATATTTGTAATATTGGTTTACATTGCTGCAAATAATGCTGCACTGTGGTGTACAGAAATAACATCTGCAGCTTATGTAGACATTCTTTTCAACAAAGGATACGGGTGAACAAAGTAAATTTAAAAATAGAAGAAAACTGTAAAGTTTGTTAAAAACCTAAACTTTATCTAAATCATAAAAGTTTAATTTTGACGTGGTGCTTTAAAATGTCTAAGACTACAATCCTTTCTACTATATACGAGCAATACATAATTTATACTTGATTATATATGAACAAATCAGGAAGTCCTCCTCTGAACAAGGGACAACCCCAGATAATAGCTTCAGCCCTCTTTGGGTCTCATCAGTGAGGTGCAGTCATATTCCTCTTACCACATTGGGCAAGGAGTCCATAACTGGTTTCACTCATCCCCCATAGGAAGAGTTTCCCATTGTCATATTTCAAATACATTTTCCCCATACTAGCACTTTAATATGTTACAAACAGATTAATTCACTGATGTATGTTTTTGACTATAACCAGTAAAGGGTGAAAACATGCATTTGTATTAGTTTTCAGTAAATGTTTTGAAAGAGGCATCTAATATTACTGTTTTTTATTATGGGTGTATACTACGGTTTTGCACCATCAAAAAACTCCCAACGGGAATAGAAACAATGGGGCTAGGTATATCACTTTTGTAATTATTTTTGCAATAAACATTTTCTAAATTTATGACAGTGATAATTAATCTCTTGTGTTATTTCGAGGAGCCAATCACAGCTTGAGTCTGCGGACAACAAGTCCAGTCATGGTCAGTAAGTTAGTATAAAGTGCATTGTTTTGTAGCTCTAATTAGTCAAAGCCAATTAGCAAAAGATGTGCAGCAAGGTTAATATTGAGAAGTCAGCAGAGGGCATTGATAGCTTTAAGAATTAGAAAATCTTCTGTTTTCAGTAGGAATGTACATTCAGCAGTTTTGTTAGCTGCCAAATGCGGCCACTGGCGGCATTCGTCTCCTTTCTGGGCAGGATTTCTCGGTCTTCTTCCGCATTCAACAGCAACAAAACTGACAAATGCACATACCTAGTTTTCAAAACTTAATTACATGAAAAGGGTGCAACACAAATAATGAAGGTATAGTGCAAATTAATGTGTTATTGCACATAGCTACACATTTTATATAAAATATCATGGTATTTACCGTCCCTTTTGAGCATATGTTTACACTACACTGGGTGTGTGTTTTACTTTATTTTAACTCTTAGTTTAGGCAGGAAGAAAAGGACATCAGATGCAGTACTGGTCAGAGAGCCTAAGAGAGTGCTGGTCAGAGAGCCTTAGCAGTGCTCAATACTGAGGCAACATATGTAATGCATGTACTAAAATGATTTCAATGCATTGCATACATGCTTAAAGGGACAGTCAAGTTCCAAAAAAATGTCATGATTCAAATAAGGCATGTAATTTTAAACAACTTTCCAATTTACTTTTATCGCCAATTTTTCTTTGTTCTCTTGGTATTCTTAGTTGAAATCTAAACCTAGTAGGTTCATATGCTAATTTCTTAGACCTTGAAAACCGTCTCTAAGCTGAATGCATTTTGACCAATAGAGGGTGTTAGTTCATGTGTTTCATATAGATAACAATGAGCTCATGCACGTGACTTTACCGAGAAGTGAGCACTGATTGGCTAAAATGCAAGTCTGTCAAAAGAACGTGAAGCAACGTGGAAATCAGGAATTTCATTACACTTTTCAGTAAGAGTTTAGCCTCGTATTAAAATAAGAGATTTTTCCCCCATTAATATTTTCAAATAAAAATAAATAGACAAAAATCTGATAAAAGAAAGTCCATAAACAAACAATTTAGAATGCAAGAATTTTTTTTACACTCAAGTTGACTTAAGAAAAAATAATTATTTTAATTACAACTATATATAAAGTGCCTTGAAACGGTATGGAGACCCTTTGACATTTATTCACATTTTTTCTTGATGTTTTCCAAAGTTGCCTTTGCCTGGGGGTCACGTTCCTGCTGAAAGCTTAACTTTCTCACAAATTTCATCTTTTTATCAGACTCAAAAAGGTTCTTGTGCAGCATTGCCCTGTGTTTTGTTCCATCCATCCTTCAATTCTAACAAACTCCCCAGACCCTGCTGATGAAAACACCCCCAGCATGATGGTGCCACCACCATAGGTCACTGTAGGGATAGTTTAAGGTATGAGCAGTGTTTAATCTGCGCTGCACACACAGCATTTTAACCCCCAAAAGCTGTTTTCTTCTCATTTACCACAAGACCTTTCCTAATATCTCATGTTTTGTTTTTTTTTTGCAAACTTCAGACTTGCTTCCAAATGTCTTTTGTGTAATGGTTTCTTTCTTGACAACCTCCATACAGGACATTTTGATGCAGAGCTCTTAAAATGATCGACTTGTGCAAATTTACTTAAAGGGACACTCAAGTTAAAATAAACTTTTATGAATCAGAGCAGCCAGTTTTAAGACATTTTCCAATTTACTTTCATTATCAAAATATTGCACAGTCTTTTCATATTCACACTTTCTGGGGAACAAGATCCTACTGAGCATGTGCACAATCGCACAGGGTATACGTATACTAGTCTGTGATTGGCTGATGTCTGTCACATGGTACAGGGGGCCGGAAAATAGGAGAAAAACAAATTTGTCAGGAAAAAAAATCTACTGCTTATTTGAAATTCAGAGTAGGGGGTAGATTTACCAAGCAGCAGATGCTGCTTTCTCTGATTATTGCTTCAGGCTCGCCTGAAATGGTGGTAAAGAAGCAGCGGTCATAAGACCGCTGTTACTTAACTTCTCCGCCACTTTTTAGGTGGCAGACTGAAATCACCCCGATCCGATACGGATACAGGGGCCAGCAGAGGGCGGCATTGCACAAGCATTTCCCCAGAAATGTTTGTGCAATGTTAAATAACGACAGCATTGTCTTTTTTTTATGCACTTGTTAATTATGTAATTCTTCTGCATGGAGTGGTCTTTTAAGTCTCAGTCACTGACTTCTGTAGTATTTTTTGGCCTTCTCTTAAACTTTTTCACCATGGCTTCTCGATGATTTTTTAAGGACAACCTTTTTTCTGCAGCGTCTGGGTGGTGCGTTGCAGCCTCCACTTCCGGATAATTGATCAAGCTGGGGCGTCCAAGCATTTCAATATTACTTTGCACCCCTTTCCTAACAGTTTGAGTACTCTCTCTTAAAGCTGAAGAATGCTCTTTATTCTTCAGTATCACAGGCCAGTGGACATGTTTTTCCCCGCTGTGTAAACACAAAACTTTCAGTGCAGAAAGGTTAAATATTTTTTAAAACTTACGTCCATTATCAAATTTGCTTTGTTCCCATGGTATTCTTTGTTGAATAGATATCTGGGTAGGTGCTTGAAACACTACATGGCAGGAAATAGTGCTGCCATCTAGTGTTCTTGCAAATGGAAAACATTTTTGCTTAACTGCTACCATATAGTGCTTCAGATATGGGCAGGCACATTAGCTTATGTCCCTGCTTTTCAAAAAAAGATACCAAGAGAACAAAGAAAAAAAATGATAATATAATTTAATGTTTAAATCTAAATTATGAAAGAAAAAGTTTGGGTTTGATAACGGTTTTACATACAAAAACATAAATTATACTTGCCTGATAATTTTCTTTTCTTCTGACAGGAAGAGTCCACAGCTGCATTCATTACTTTTGGGAATTTAGAACCTGGCCACCAGGAGGAGGCAAAGACACCCCAGCCAAAGGCTACAGATACCTCCCCCACTTCCCTCATCCCTTAGTCATTCTGCCCAGGGAACAAGGAACAGTAGGAGAAATATCAGGGTGATTTTTAAAAAGGTGCCAGAAGAATAAAAAATGTACTGCCGCCCGCATAGATAAAGCACGGGCAGGAGCTGTGGGACTCTTCCTGTCAGAAGAAAAGAAAATGATCAGGTAAGCATCATTTATGTTTTTCTTCTTAAACAGGAAGAGTCCACAGCTGCATTTATTACTTTTGGAAAAACAATACCCAAGCTAGAGGACACTGAATGCAAACAAAGGGTGGGTACAAAAGAGGCAGCTCCTTCGAAAGGCACCACAGCCTGATTACTCGACACCCTACAAAAAACTATAATGACAACAGAAAAAACCTGAGCCCGGGTAACCACTCATCAGTTACACAAACCTGCAAAGCCGTGCTAGAGACCACTCAGACCCCAGAGTCTGCTGAGCATAAGGCCTCCGAGGAGTCAGTCCTACGGTGCTCAACTCCCACAATTCCAAAACCTCTATCAACCCCCAAGAGGGAAAGTAAAGGAACTCAGGAGATCCGAAGGACCATCCAAAACGGACTTAAATAAAACAACTGGCCAAATCTCTATCTACCCCCTAGAGGGAGAATAGAGGCCCCATGAGATATCCAAACGACCAATCAACTTACAGCAACCCGAGGTTGCTGCAGGACCACTGTCCAAGGAAACAAACTCCCTAGGAGGACAAGGACCAGGAGAAAACGTCACTAAGATGACCAGAAGGCCACCCTCAATCCCTGACACAGCACCATACCAACTATGGTGTTCTAGAAACCTGTGAGTTCCCCCTTGCAACCTAGACAAGACAAAACCCGTCAGGCTAAGCATAGACAGAAAAAACGTCCCAGCAGTCTATAAAGAGCTCTCCAAGAGGGAGCAAAGCCACCTGAGAGCAAAACTCGCGAGGACCCTTCCACAGGCAACAATGCCGTCTTAAGCCATCGTGGGACTCATCCCACTGAAGAGTGCTGAAAAATCTCGACAACAGCTCCCAACCAGAAAATTCCGGAATCCAAGGAGCGATCCATCCCGGCAGCAGCAGCCAGTAGAGAGATAGGCACTAAGAATCCCCCCAACAAAGGGGAGGACAGATTCATAAAAGTAAACGGTCCATGCTGCAAAAGCAGACTGATCCCCGACCTTCCTTCCAGGATAATGGTCCCAGCCGCAATGCTAGTGAAAGACCTTTTGCAAACAAGAGTCCTCAGACCTTCGGAAGAAAAAAGGATGGATCTACGAGGCATCAAAGCCCCAGAGTAGAACTCTAACCGCTACTAAAAAATTAGCATGCTACCCTGACCCATGACAGGAACCACATGCTCAGGTCCAAGGAACCCTACACTGCAGCCTTCCATAAGAAGGAACACTCCTCCAGGGAAGAAGAACTCTGACACACAGCATTCCGATACCAGAAATCAACTCCGTGAGACTGAGAACGCAAGAGAGGGAAAAAAAAACCTACAAGGCGACAAAAACAGGATCCATGGGCCCTGTACAGATGCTGAGGTACCTCCAAACCAAGGAGAACACATTAAAAATCCCTTCCCCACGCTAGGTGAGAAGAAATTAATCAACGGAAAACACCCTACTAGAGGCCATCCCTCGGCCAATATTGTCAGCCCAGTTGGATATCAACTGGAGCCTACCAGGAAGCATCAGATGTCCCAGGAGATAAGTAGAGACCCGTCAGAAAATCTCAAACTGAAGCCTCAGGTTGATATTAAACTCTCAGAGTCAGAAAAACCCCTGCCCCCTTTCAAAGGGATACGCAGGAGAAGCAAACCCTAAGGTTAAGCAGAACCGTCCATACCCTTTCCAGACAAGAGACATGGTCTTAACCAGAGTCCTCTAAAAAACGGAACCAATCCGAAGATCTGAAGCCCCTGAGAAACCCATAAACTGCCTCCTATTACTAGGAGCTCACCCATGCAGAACCTTCCACCATCTAAAGTCCTTAGATGTAAAAAACCTAGCAATATCCATAAATCCAAGAGTCTGAAAAGAACTCCCGACCGGTTTAGGAAAGGGCCACCAGTACCCTTGGATCACAAGGTAATCTATGTAGACAGGCCTAACGACTGACCCCCACGCTGGAAGGCTAACGGTCAGTTTCCTGACCCCAGACAGACGAAAAGACAGTAACTGACCTCAAGCCCGAAGGGCTAGATCTGCAATAAGATCAACGGGTAGCACCCGAGAGTCAAAGACCATGGTAAGAACAGGGGCAGTTTTTAATCTTGAACAGACGACAGTCTCCAAAGATCCCTGCAGGATCGATCTCCCGACATCCTTGAATGTAATAACAACGGGATCCTCGCAGCTCCTGGTAGAACGGCAGGGAGACCCCTGCACTTCACGCACTAGAGCAAACGAAACACTGATAAAAAGAAGGAAACGTCCACTCTTTCATAACAAATTACCCGACCAAAACAGAAGAGAAGGAAACTTGGCAACGCAAAATAAATGGGTTTAGGCTACAAGAGTCGTCATCCGGAGATACCGCAAGTGAAGACGCAAACGTCCACTATTCAGATACTAAACCTCCAGAAATCAATAACGTCTCCAGACTTCCAAATGTATGGAAACCCACGGTTCCGAGTCCCCAGGGAACTAGAAACCTCAACGTCTGAAAAAGTCGGTCACGCATCTCAAGCAATATTGTAAGCAAAAACTAACTTATATCGGAGCACACAACCCTCCTACCAGAAGCGTTAGATCTATGTCCTAGGCCCCAAACTTCTTTGTAGGATCCGAGTCTGGAGTCCATAACACTAGGCCTTAAGAGATATTTTTTTTTTGCAAAGCCGATAGGCTATTCAGCACCACAAGGGTGACATGAACCCAAGAAACAGTAGATAGCGCCCGACTAGTACCTGCCTGGTACAAGAACATTCCAGAATCTGTCTAAGGTCCAAGAAAAATCGACCCGAAGGCTCGATAATATGAACTAGAAAACCTAACCTCGATCTTAACCGAAGAGCGCCAACTTCCGAGGGTGGCGCCCCATGCAACCACAAAATCGCAACTATCGGTTACAGAGAAGAACGTTCTCAAAACAAAAGTAATATCAGCCGTGAGCTTTATACAAACAAATCAAATACATCCTATCTGGATCTAAAATAAAAGTAAGGCAGCACTCGCAGGTGAACGCCCAAGGGAAAAAAAAGGTATGCACATCAGGACCAGCCGATCAGAAAGCCCCTTCACCCAAGCTCAGAACTGAGCCAATGCATAAAATAAAGAAAAACGGAGACGATAAGGAGATTAGCTTCATCCCCAAAATGTCTATCCAGGCTGCCATCTGGCATCTAAGGCCTCAAATCCCTCGGCCCACTAGGACTGGGATCCTCAAGCAACGCCAAAACATGTCTTAGCTAGGACACAAAGACATGCAACCTATAACTGAAGGCAAAATCATATCTTGCTGGATCGGCAAACGACTCCGGCCCAAAGGTTGGGGCCCCTGAAGCCTCAGGAGGACCCAGCTTCCCCAGGAGGGCCGAACTGAATTGGGCAATCCCCCGCCCAGCGGGGCCCTGGTTGACAGAACACAGACAATAATTTTAAGAATATTTTCACTTGGAAGATACAAATGAGCCAAGGCCGCAGATATGGCCATGCGGAACCGTGCCGTAACCTCTGGAGGAAACAGGCCACCTTCCGGAGAAGGAGGTAAAAACTAAAGGGACACCTGCTTGCGTAGCAAAGGGAGTTTATGGGATACATGCCTTGCAGGACAAGCATCCTCGAGGGCAGATGGCTCAACGCACTTTGAGGACCTGAATCGGGTAGAAGAGAGTACTCTGGAAAAGCAATGGGAACATAACTGATGGGCATGGATAACCCGGGTCATTTCATATTCATCACAAGACGCATTCTCCGTATCGGAGACATCCGTGTCTAAAAAGTCAGAATCCTCCATCATGGGATTACAAAAATGACAAACGGTAACTGACACCTTCTTTACACCCCCAATGGCTGGGGCACTCACCACCTCCTGTGAACCAGTCAACCCACGAGCAGACTCTCTCTGTTGCCACAAGGTCAGCATACGGAAGTGAAAAACAACGTATCCGCACCCGGTCACAAGGTGCACCGTGCAAGTCATAAAATAGCGCGCAATCTAAAGATCGCACCAAATGACGTTAAGGTTGTTAATGTTATGAAAAGCCATGAGCCTAAAGTATTACTACACATCAGCAGATAGAACCTCATAACAAACATGATTAAAGTACCCCCTGTTCAATAATCCCCCTAAGGGAATATTAACCCATGATTCCTTATTTTAAGATAAAAGGAGCACTGGGACCCTACCTTTACGTTAACATCCACATTCACATAATGAAGTAAAATGAAACAATCTTACCAGAATCTACGCCTTGGAACAGGAACACGGCCCTTCAGTGTGGACAGATAGAGGCCTCGCTTCTGACATGGACTTGAGTGAACAAAGGCAGGCAGCGAAATTCGTCAAACGCTGATTGCCGAGGAGCTGTTAATATGAGTCGGATGGTTTCACAGTAAACTCTCCCTGCATCTCTGGACTCTAACTATATTCCATTCTCTCACTGAGAGGCTGACAGGACTACTTAAAACTCCAGTCCCATTTTGAATACCCTCCATAACAGACTTAACTCGAACTTCTGACACTTCTCTGCCAACCTCTGTGACGAAAGGCAAAGAATGACTGGGGGATGAGGGAAGTGGGCGGGGGGGGGGGTATTTGTAGCCTTTGGCTGGGGTGTCTTTGCCTCCTCCAGGTGGCCAGGTTCTGAATTACCAAAAGTAATGAATGCAGTTGTGGACTCTTCCTGTTTAAGAAGAAAAAGAAAACCACATTAAACAATTGAGAAAGATTAAAACAATGCAGTCACTTATTTTTTTTTTTTTTATTTTTTTTTTATACAGATACCACTGATATTTATTTGGTGTAGCTCGGTATATGGAGAGGGAGAAAAAGTACCTTTTGTATTGAATCTTCGCTAGACCCATAGTTATTTGCAGCATGACTGAACTAAGGCAGAATGGAATAATTTTTGATTCATAGTTGCTTTCAGAATTTCATCTTTAGTCTGTCAGTCAGCGTTTGAGGTGCCTCTTTACAAATCAGAATGCTCTAAACCTCCAGTTTCGGGACTAAATTTTCTTCTCCTTTTTGCACAATTTGCAACATAATGAATATTAGATGAAATGTGTTACATAGATAGCATGCTGAATGTGATTTGTCTGAATCATCAAAGCTTGCAATGTCCAACCCAGCCAAGTAATAGAAGTCTCTCTGACCCTTTCTCCTTTCACATAACATTTAAGAACATAAAAACACTCATGGGAATTCATTTCATTGAGAGTTTTTGACACCATTCTCAGAGTGAGAAAAGATCATTCATGCTAAATTAGAGCGAAGAAATTGCCATACCTTAAACTAGACTGGGAAGATAAAAAACAACAACATATATACTATTTAATAACCTATTCTCAAACAAACTCAAAATTAATTGATGTAAAAAAAATATTTTTCTTTCTTTTATAGACACACACACTGTAACTAAATAAATCAAACTGAATATACAAATTGCACTTCCTATAGCATATTATTGTCAACGAGGTGAGAAGTTACACTGAGCTAAATACATTTTGTGCTAAAGGTGCCTGAAATGCAAATAACCGTTAACCTCTCAAGCAATCGATATACAACAGCAGATTGGGTTCAAAGTTATTATTTTCTTTATATCTACAGATTTGCACTACTACTCCGAATGGCTGTCAGAATGGCTCATCACACTTTAAAACAGGCAATGAAATAACATAATTTATGTAAGAACTTACCTGATAAATTCATTTCTTTCATATTAGCAAGAGTCCATGAGCTAGTGACGTATGGGATATACATTCCTACCAGGAGGGGCAAAGTTTCCCAAACCTCAAAATGCCTATAAATACACCCCTCACCACACCCACAATTCAGTTTAACGAATAGCCAAGAAGTGGGGTGATAAAAAAGTGCGAAAGCATATAAAATAAGGAATTGGAATAATTGTGCTTTATACAAAAAAATCATAACCACCACAAAAAAAAGGGCGGGCCTCATGGACTCTTGCTAATATGAAAGAAATGAATTTATCAGGTAAGTTCTTACATAAATTATGTTTTCTTTCATGTAATTAGCAAGAGTCCATGAGCTAGTGACGTATGGGATAATGACTACCCAAGATGTAGATCTTTCCACACAAGAGTCACTAGAGAGGGAGGGATAAAATAAAGACAGCCAATTCCTGCTGAAAATAATCCACACCCAAAATAAAGTTTAACGAAAAACATAAGCAGAAGATTCAAACTGAAACCGCTGCCTGAAGTACTTTTCTACCAAAAAACTGCTTCAGAAGAAGAAAATACATCAAAATGGTAGAATTTAGTAAAAGTATGCAAAGAGGACCAAGTTGCTGCTTTGCAGATCTGGTCAACCGAAGCTTCATTCCTAAACGCCCAGGAAGTAGAAACTGACCTAGTAGAATGAGCTGTAATTCACCTGAGGCGGAGTTTTACCCGACTCAACATAGGCAAGATGAATTAAAGATTTCAACCAAGATGCCAAAGAAATGGCAGAAGCTTTTCTGGCCTTTTCTAGAACCGGAAAAGATAACAAATAGGACTAGAAGTCTTACGGAAAGATTTCGTAGCTTCAACATAATATTTCAAAGCTCTAACAACATCCAAAGAATGCAACGATTTCTCCTTAGAATTCTTAGGATTAGGACATAATGAAGGAACCACAATTTCTCTACTAATGTTGTTGGAATTCACAACTTTAGGTAAAAATTCAAAAGAAGTTCGCAACACCGCCTTATCCTGATGAAAAATCAGAAAAGGAGACTCACAAGAAAAGAGCAGATAATTCAGAAACTCTTCTGGCAGAAGAGATGGCCAAAAGGAACAAAACTTTCCCAAGAAAGTAATTTAATGTCCAATGAATGCATAGGTTCAAACGGAGGAGCTTGAAGAGCTCCCAGAACCAAATTCAAACTCCAAGGAGGATAAATTGACTTAATGACAGGTTTTATACGAACCAAAGCTTGTACAAAACAATGAATATCAGGAAGAATAGCAATCTTTCTGTGAAAAAAGAACAGAAAGAGCAGAGATTTGTCCTTTCAAAGAACTTGCGGACAAACCCTTATCTAAACCATCCTGAAGAAACTGTAAAATTCTCGGTTATTCTAAAAAGAATGCCAGGAAAAATGAAGAGAAAGACACCAAGAAATATAAGTCTTCCAGACCTCTATAATATATCTCTCGAGATACAGATTTACGAGCCTGTAACATAGTATTAATCACAGAGTCAGAGAAACCTCTTTGACCAAGAATCAAGCGTTCAATCTCCATACCTTTAAGTTTAAGGATTTCAGATCCTGATGAAAAAAGGACCTTGTGACAGAAGGTCTGGTCTTAACGGAAGAGTCCACGGTTGGCAAGAGGCCATCCGGACAAGATCCGCATACCAAAACCTGTGAGGCCCATGCCGGAGCTACCAGCAGAACAAACGAGCATTCCTTCAGAATCTTGGAGATTACTCTTGGAAGAAGAACTAGAGGCGGAAAGATATAGGCAGGATGATACTTCCAAGGAAGTGATAATGCATCCACTGCCTCCGCCTGAGGATCCTGGGATCTGGACAGATACCTGGGAAGTTTCTTGTTTAGATGGGACGCCATCAGATCTATTTCTGGAAGCTCCCACATTTGAACAATCTGAAGAAATACCTCTGGGTGAAGAGACCATTCGTCCGGATTCAACGTTTGACGACTGAGATAATCCGCTTCCCAATTGTCTACACCTGGGATATAAACCGCAGAGATTAGACAGGAGCTGGATTCCGCCCAAACCAAAATTCGAGATACTTCTTTCATAGCCAGAGGACTGTGAGTCCCTCCTTGATGATTGATGTATGCCACAGTTGTGACATTGTCTGTCTGAAAACAAATGAACAATTCTCTCTTCAGAAGAGGGCCAAAACTGAAGAGCTCTGAAAATTGCACGGAGTTTCCAAAATATTGATCGGTAATCTCACCTCCTGAGATTCCCAAACTCCTTGTGCCGTCAGAGATCCCCACACAGCTCCCCAGGTCGGAAGCACAAAAGAAGCCCCCTGAATTAAACGATGGTGATCTGTGCACCATGATAGAGAGTGTCGAACAATCGGTTTTAAAGATATTAATTGAGATATCTTCGTGTAATCCTTGCACCATTGCTTCAGCATACAGAGCTGAAGAGGTCGCATGTGGAAAACGAGCAAAGGGGATCGCGTCCGATGCAGCAGTCATAAGACCTAGAATTTCCATGCATAAGGCTACCGAAGGGAATGATTGTGACTGAAGGTTTCGACAAGCTGCAATCAACTTTAGACGTCTCTTGTCTGTTAAAGACAGAGTCATGGACACTGAATCCAGCTGGAAACCCAGAAAAGTTACCCTTGTCTGAGGAATCAAAGAACTTTTTGGTAAATTGATCCTCCAACCATGATCTTGAAGAAACAACACAAGTCGATTCGTATGAGATTCTGCTAAATGTAAAGACTGAGCAAGTACCAAGATATCGTCCAAATAAGGAAATACCACAATACCCTGTTCTCTGATTACAGACAGCAGGGGCACAGAGAACCTTTGTAAAAATTCTTGGAGCTGTAGCTAGGCCAAACGGCAGAGCCACAAATTGGTAATGCTTGTCCAGAAACGAGAATCTCAGGAACTGATAATGATCTGGATGAATCGGAATATGCAGATATGCATCCTGTAAATCTATTGTGGACATATAATTCCCTTGCTGAACAAAAGGTAAGATAGTCCTTACAGTTACCATCTTGAACGTTGGTATCCTTACATATACGATTCAATATTTTTAGATCCAGAACTGGTCTGAAAGAATTCTCCTTCTTTGGTACAATGAAGAGATTTGAATAAAACCCCATCCCCTGTTCCGGAACTGGAACTGGCATAATTACTCCAGTCAACTCTAGATCTGAAACACATTTCAGAAATGCTGAGCTTTTACTGGATTTACTGGGACACGGGAAAGAAAAAATCTCTTTGCAGGAGGTCTCAACTTGAAACCAATTCTGTACCCCTTCTGAAACAATGCTCTGAATCCAAAGATTGTGAACAGAATGATCCAAATTTCCTTGAAAAAACGTAACCTGCCCCCTACCCAGCTGAGCTGGAATGAGGGCCGCACCCTTCATGTGGACTTAGAAGCAGGCTTTGCCTTTCTAGCTGGCTTGGATTTATTCCAGACTGGAGATGGTCTCCAAACTGAAACTGCTCCTGAGGATGAAGGATCAGGCTTTTGTTCTTTGTTGAAACGAAAGGAACGAAAACGATTATTAGCCCTGTTTTTACCTTTAGATTTTTATCCTGTGGTAAAAAAGTTCCTTTCCCACCAGTAACAGTTGAAATAATGGAATCCAACTGAGAACCAAATAATCTTGTTACCCTGGAAAGAAATGGAAAGTAAAGTTGATTTAGAAGCCATATCAGCATTCCAAGTTTTAAGCCATAAAGCTCTTCTAGCTAAAATAGCTAGAGGCATAAACCTGACATCAACTCTGGATAATATCAAAAATGGCATCACAGATAAAATTATTAGCATGCTGAAGGAGAATAATAATATCATGAGAATCACGATGTGTTACTTGTTGCGCTAAAGTTTCCAACCAAAAAAGTTGAAGCTGCAGCAACATCAGCCAAAGATATAGCAGGTCTAAGAAGATTACCTGAACACAGATAAGCTTTTCTTAGAAAGGATTCAATTTTCCTATCTAGAGGATCCTTAAACGAAGTACCATCTGACGTAGGAATAGTAGTACGTTTAGCAAGGGTAGAAATAGCCCCATCAACTTTAGGGATCTTGTCCCAAAATTCTAATCTGTCAGACGGCACAGGATATAATTGCTTAAAACGTTTTGAAAGGAGTAAATGAGATTACCCAAATTATCCCATTCTTTGGAAATTACTGCAAGAAATAGCATTAGGAACAGGAAAAACTTCTGGAATAACCACAGGAGCTTTAAAAACCTTATCTAAACGTTTAGAATTAGTATCAAGAGGACCAGAATCCTCTATTTCTAAAGCAATTAGTACTTCTTTAAGATAAAGAACGAATAAATTCCATTTTAAATAAATATGAAAGATTTATCAGCATCAACCTCTGAGACAGAATCCTCTGAACCAGAGGATCATCAGAATCAGAATGATGATGATCCATTTAAAAATTCATCTGTAGGGAGAGAAGTTTTAAAAGATTTTTTTTCGTTTACTAGAAGGAGAAATAACAGACATAGCCTTCTTTATGGATTCAGAAACAAAATCTCTTATATTATCAGGAACATTCTGCACCTTAGATGTTGAAGGAACTGCAACAGGCAATGGTACTTTACTAAAGGAAATATCTATCTGCTTTAACAAGTTTGTCATGACAATCAATACAAACCACAGCTGAGAATAGCTACCAAAAGTTTACAGCAGATACACTTAGCTTTGGTAGATTCAGCACTTGACAGCGATTTTCCAGTAGTATCTTCATGACTCAGATGCAACCGTGAGACATCTTGCAATATGTAAGAGAAAAAACAACATATATATAAAGCAAAATTGATCAATTCCTTAAATGACAGTTTCAGGAATGGGAAAAAATGCCAAAGAACAAGCTTCTAGCAACCAGAAGCAATAAAAAAATGAGACTTAAATAATGTGGAGACAAAAGCGACCGCCCATATTTTTCCGCGCCAAATAAGACGCCCACATTATTTGGCGCCTAAATGCTTTTTGGCGCCAAAAATGACGCCACATCCGGAACGCCGACATTTTTGGCGCAAAATAACGTCAAAAAAATGACGCAACTTCCAGCGACACGTATGACGCCGGAAACGGAAATAGAATTTTTGCGCCAAAAAAGTCCGCGCCAAGAATGACGCAATAAAATGAAGCATTTTCAGCCCCCGCGAGCCTAACAGCCCACAGGGAAAAAGTCAAATTTTAAGGTAAGAAAAATGTTGAATTTAAAATGCATTATCCCAAATATGAAACTGACTGTCTGAAAATAAGGAAAGTTGAACATTCTGAGTCAAGGCAAATAAATGTTTGAATACATATATTTAGAACTTTATAAACAAAGTGCCCAACCATAGCTTGGAGTGTCACAGAAAATAAGATTTACTTACCCCAGGACACTCATCTACATATAGCAGATAGCCAAACCAGTACTGAAACGAGAATCAGCAGAGGTAATGGTATATATAAGAGTATATCGTCGATCTGAAAAGGGAGGTAAGAGATGAATCTCTACGACCGATAACAGAGAACCTATGAAATAGACCCCGTAGAAGGAGATCACTGCATTCAAATAGGCAATACTCTCCTCACATCCCTCTGACATTCACTGCACGCTGAGAGGAAAACCGGGCTCCAACTTGCTGCGGAGCGCATATCAACGTAGAATCTAGCACAAACTTACTTCACCACCTCCATCGGAGGCAAAGTTTGTAAAACTGAATTGTGGGTGTGGTGAGGGGTGTATTTATAGGCATTTTGAGGTTTGGGAAACTTTGCCCCTCCTGGTAGGAAAGTATATCCCATACGTCACTAGCTCATGGACTCTTGCTAATTACATGAAAGAAAAGCTGATTACAGCTACCACTTGTCTGTAAGATAATGCAATAGTAACCGTTCTACATGATCTCTATGCACACACCAAGATACAACTAAAAATTGCAGCAAAATGCAGAACTTATCAAATCATATAACATCATGGGCTAAATTTCTCATATAGGGAAACCGGAACTTAAAGGGATAGTCTAGTCAAAATTAAACTTTCATGATTCAGACAGAGCAGTCAATATAAAGCAACTTTCTAATTTACTCCTATTATCAATTTTTCTACATTCTATTGCTATCTTTATTTGAAAAAACAAGAATGTACGTATAGGAGCCAGCCCATTTTAGGTTCAGCACCTGGGTAGCACTTTCTGATTGGTGTCTAAATATAGCTACCAATCAGCAAGTGCTACCCAGGTGCTGAACCAAAAATGTGCCTGTGTTCTGTGAAGGGACCTAACTTTTCAAAAGAGCGAACCATGTCACTTCCTGTGACGTTTCATCAGCTGTTGCTCTCATTGTGACCCTAATACGCATGCGTGCCAGCGTCATCACATACCTGGCCGCATACGTCATGGTAAAACTATTTAGACTTGTGAAATTCTGAAACCATTGTATAGCGCATGCGTGGCCTTTTCTATCACAAATGGGGGTGTTTTATTGAACAATGTTTATTCAACACTGTATGTGCATTATGGTGTGAAACAGAAATAATTGTATACTTATTTAAAAGTATTTATTTATATATAAAACATTTATTTGTCCCTGCATGACAAACAGCCACTCGGATATCGCCACTGCATGTCATATTTTACAGTAAACATAAAGTCAAGTGCTTTGAATGTTTGTATGCGTTTGAAGTTATATATAAATAAATACTTTTAAATAAGTATACATTTATTTCTGTTTCACACCATAATGCACATACAGTGTTGAATAAACATTGTTCAATAAAACACCCTCATTTGTGATAAAAAAGCCCACGCATGCGCTATACAATGGTTTCAGAAATTCACAAGTCTAAATAGTTTTACCGTGACATATGCGGCCAGGTATGTGATGACGCTGGCACGCATGCGTATTAGGGACAAAATGAGAGCAACAGCTGATGAAACGTCACAGGAAGTGACATGGCTCGCTCTTTTACAAAGTTCGGTCCCTTCACAGAACACCGGCTCATAAGCTTACATTCAAATAAAAATACCAAGAGAACAAAGCAAAATTATTGATAGGAGTAAATTGGAAAGTAGCTTAAAATTACATGCACTATCTGAATCATGAAAGTTCCATTTTGACTAGACTATCCCTTTAAGCCGACACTGTAAGAAATCTAAAGCAAAAGAAAGAGGATACCACATAGTGTATTACACGGAGGAACAAAAAAGAATGCCACTCACACTTTCGCTGTCACTAAACATAGTGCTAGAACAGCAAGTACGTAATCCCTTACATCTGTACTGCTACACACAGGGATCATCATCTCATTAAAGGGACATTAAACACTAAATACATGCTAGATAGAATGATGCATTCAAAAAAAGATTAGTCCATGACTAACATGTAGATGTATTTTTTTAAAGTTTCATTAGTTGTTTAAAAAGTGACAAAATAAGTGTAAAGTTTTAGTGTCTATAAAACACTGGGAGCTGCCATGTTGTAACTTGTGTTACCTTCTCTGCTGTGGCCAATTAGGGTCAGTTATAAATAGGTCACTAGAGTGTGCAGCCAATGGTTGTGCTGGATTTACCAGTGTTCTGCACTTCCATTTCTAACAGGAACTGAAAAGCTCACAATTTCAGAATGGAATTACAGGCAAAGAGGACAAAATAAATAATGAAAGTATATTGCAGAGTTGTTTTATTATATACAATTTATCATTTTATATTACCATCTCAAAGTGTTTAATGTCCCTTTAAGTGTGCACCAGAGGAGGATCAGTCAGCAAATAGATCATATTTAAAACAGCTTATTTTCCCACATACAACTTAATTGCAACGTGTTCCTACGCTATATCTCCATTTATTAGTTTCACACACTTTAATACATTGTGTGTTCAGTTTATTATAACATATTTATAACTGTTTAAAGGGATGGTAAAGGCAAAATTAAACTTTCATGATTCAGATAGAGCTTATAATTTTAAATAACTTTCCAAATTACTTCTATTATCAAATTTGGTTCATTTTTGTAGTAGTCTTTGTTGAAGAGTAGGCTCAGAAGCAGCAGTGCAATACTGGGAGCTAGCTTAACAGCTTAATTACTGCGTCAAATGGAACGTTTTCTAAAATAAGCTTTATCTTAATCATTAGTTTTAATTTTAACTTTACGTTATAAAACTATTGCTTATGTCATCCAACAAGCCTCAATACCAAATGCAGTAAGTCTAACCTACATGTATTCTGCTTCTTGTGACTATGCACACGGTGTAGAGGAATAATCCCCAGCTGTAGGGGTGAAGTCATTTCTCTAAGGCTTTTACTGTAAATAACACTTTGTAGATGGGTGGATGAATACAGCTCACTCGTCACTCTCTAATACTTCAAGCCTAATTTTCTGGGGACAGCATGAACTGCAGCTTTAACTCAAGAGTCAGTTCCACATCCATCAATTTCAAATATATTATACAAAAAATGACATGGAAACCCACGTTGCATGTGCTATTGAGAAATGTTTACCATCTCAATGACAACAAAGGACAGGAGTAAGTGGAAGACATTTATTGCTTTTGTTCCTTCGTTACTTCCTCTTCAGAAATGCAATCACATTGGTCTAAAAGCCTCTGCCCTTCATAAAGCTATTTCACAGGCTTGTTTTTTCCCCATAGCTCACTGAATCACTGATGAGGCTCAGTCAGACGTTCAATTTGCCACAAATCTATTGTGATGCTTAGAATGCTGGAGAACAGGTAACTCGCTTTATGGTATAAGCTTTCTGAAGGCACGAGAACCGGGGCCACAATCATTTTAATGTATAAAAATAAAGCTACTATAATTTAGTAGTAAGTAAGAAACCAAAGACACACAATAAACAGGTATTGTGAGATTGTTC
The DNA here is from genome assembly GCF_027579735.1 of Bombina bombina. Classification (NCBI taxonomy): domain Eukaryota; kingdom Metazoa; phylum Chordata; class Amphibia; order Anura; family Bombinatoridae; genus Bombina; species Bombina bombina. The sequence continues at coordinate 1,114,430,584 of NC_069503.1, forward strand.
AAGTTACTCTAATATTGACTAAAACACAACTCCAAGGAATAATAAATAAATCAAAATCTGTGATTCAGCTTGACGCACCCACATCTTATAAATACACTTTTTATTTAGAAAAGTGCAAAACAATTACAAAACACATCCAATCTATACTATAATTGCGTTTGTAATGTTCGTCGTCGGCGGCAGTTGCGCACGCATCCTCAAAGGAATGTTGGCTGCGCGCGCAGCCAAAATAATTCACCAGACTGCACCACCCTGCCATTTTCGGAATTCATCGGGATGCAGCGAAGGCAAACGGAGAATTACAAAAAAAAAATAAAAAAAAAATGCCCTCAATAAGTATTAAAAAAAACAAAAAACATTAAGCGCCCGCAATAAGTATTAAGAAAAAAAACAACTACCTAATACAATTAACGCCGAAAATCCACAAACCCCAACATCGCAAACTACCTAATACATCTATTAACCCCTAAACCGCAAACCCCCCAACAACGCATTAAACCTAATTTACCTATTAACTCCTACACCGCCAACCCACACAACGCAAAAAACTAATTTAATGACTTAAGCCCCCTAACCTAACACCCCCTAAATTAACCCCTTAATTACAATAAAAATAAACTACATTACAATAAAAAATACAAACAAATTACATTAATCTAATTACAAAAAATAAAAAAGGCTAACATTACAAAAAAAAGAAATTTATGCTTATCTGATAAATTGATTTCTTCTACGATACGACGAGTCCACGGATTTCATCCTTACTTGTGGGATATTAACCTCATGCTAACAGGAAGTGGCAAAGAGCACCACAGCAGAGCTGTATATATAGCTCCTCCCTTCCCTCCACCCCCAGTCATTCAACCGAAGGTTCAGGAAGAGAAAAGAAAAGCTAAAGGTGCAGAGGTGACTGAAGTTGTAAAAAATAAAATATAATCTGTCTTAAAAATGACAGGGAGGGCCGTGGACTCGTATCGTAGAAGAAATCAATCAGGTAAGCATAAATTTCCTTTTCTTTTACAAGATATGACGAGTCCACGGATTTCATCCTTACTTGTGGGATACAATACCAAAGCTACAGGACACAGATGAAACGGGAGGGACAAGACAGAGACCTAAACGGAAGGTACCACTGCTTGAAGAACCTTTCTCCCAAAAACAGCCTCAGATGAAGCAAAAGTATCAAATTTGTAAAATTTGGGAAAAGTATGAAAAGACGACCAAGTCGCAGCCTTACAAATCTGTTCAACAGACGCATCGTTTTTAAAGGCCCATGTAGAAGCTACAGCCCTAGTAGAATGAGCCGTAATTCTTTCAGGAAGCTGCTGTCCAGCAGTCTCATATGCCAGACGGATGATACTCCTCAGCCAAAAAGAAAGAGGTAGCTGTAGCTTTCTGACCCCTATGCTTTCTAGAATAAACAATGAATAATGAAGATGATTGACGAAAATCCTTAGTCACCTGTAAGTAAAACTTCAAGGTATGGACCACGTCCAGGTTATGTAACAGACGTTCCTTCTTAGAAGAAGGATTAGGACACAAGCAAGGAACAACAATTTCCTGATTAATATTCTTATTCAAAACAACCTTAGGAAGAAATCCAGGTTTGGTACGCAAAACCACCTTATCAGAATGGAATATAAGATAAGGCAAATCACATTGTAACGCTGAAAGCTCAGAAACTCTACGAGCAGAAGAAATAGCAACTAAAAACAAAACTTTCCAAGATAATAATTTAATATCTATGGAATGCATGGGTTCAAACGGAATCCCTTGAAGAACTCGAAGAACTAAATTCAAACTCCAAGGGAGGAGTAATAGGTCTAAATACAGGCTTAATTCTGGTTAGAGCCTGACAAAAAGACTGAACATCTGGCACATCTGCCAAACGTTTGTGAAGCAAAATTGACAAAGCAGAAATCTATCCCTTTAAGGAACTTGCTGATAACCCTTTCTCCAATACTTCTTGGAGAAAAGACAGAATCCCTGGAATCCTAACTTTACTCCATGAGTAACCCTTGGATTCACACCAATAAAGATATTTACGCCATATCTTCTGATAGATTTTTCTAGTGACAGGCTTACGTGCCTGCATCAAAGTATCGATGACCGAATCAGAGAATCCCCGCTTAAATAAAATCAAGCGTTCAATCTCCAAGCAGTCAGCTGCAGAGAATTTAGATTTGGATGTTGGAAAGGTCCTTGAATGAGAAGGTTCTGTCTCAAAGGAAGTTCCCATGGTGGCAGAGAGGACATGTCCACTAGATCCGCATACCAAGTCCTGCGTGGCCACGCAGGCGCTATCAGGATTACTGAAGCTCTCTCCTGTTTGATCCAAGCAACCACGCATGGAAGGAGAGGAAACGGTGGAAACACATAAGCTAGGCTGAACGACCAAGGCACTGCCAAGGCATCAGTTCGGCCTGAGGATCCCTCACGTAGAAGCTTGGCATTCTGATGAGATGCCATCAGATCCAATTCCGGTCTGCCCCATTGTCGAATCAATGAGGCAAACACCTCCGGATGGAGTTCCCACTCCCCCGGATGAAAGGTGTGACGACTTAGAAAATCCGCTTCCCAGTTCTCTACTCCTGGGATGTAGATTGCCGATAGATAACAAGAGTGGGCCTCCACCCATCGGATTATCTTGGATACTATCATCGCTAAGGAACTCCTTGTTCCCCCCCTGATGATTGATATATGCCACAGTCGTGATATTGTCCGACTAGAATCTAATGAATTTGGCCGAAGCCAACTGAGGCCACGCCTCCAAACCCCCTGAGCCTTCAGGGAATTCCAGACTGCATCCCAGCCCAGTAGACTGGCGTCCGTTGTCACTATCACCCATGAAGGTCTGCGGAAACACGTCCCCTGGGACAGATGATCCAGCGACAACCACCAAAGAAGAGAGTCTCTGGTCTCTTGATCCAGATTTATCTGAGGAGATAAATTTGCATAGTCCCCATTACACTGTCCGAGCATGCACAGCTGCAGTGGTCTGAGATGAAAGCGAGCAAACGGAATGATGTCCATTGCCGCTACCATTAATCAAATTACCTCCATATACTGAGCCATTGATGGCCGAGGAATGGACTGAAATGCTCGGCAAGTATTTAGAATCTTTAATTTTATGACCTCCGTCAGAAATATTTTCATGTCTACCAAGTCTATCAGAGTTCCCAAGAAGGGAACCCTTGTCCGTGGAACTAGTAAACTCTTTTCTATGTTCACCTTCCAACCGTGAGTTCTTGGAAAGGACAACACTGTGTCTGTGTGAGATTTTGTCAAATGATAAGTTGACGCCTGAATCAAAATATCGTCTAGATAAGGTGCCACTGCTATGCCTAGCGGTCTGAGAACCACCAGAAGGGACCCTAGAACCTTTGTGAAGATCCTGGGAGCTGTGGCCAACCCGAAGGGAAGAGCCACGAACTGAAAATGTTTGTCCAGGAAGGCAAACCTTAGGAACTGATGATGATCCTTGTGAATAGGGATATGAAGGTATGCATCCTTCAAGTCCACCGTAGCCATATATTGACCCTCCTGGGTCATTGGTAAGATTGTTCGTATAATCTCCATCTTGAACGATGGGACTCTGAAAAACTTGTTTAGACACTTGAGATCTAAAATGGGTCTGAAAGTTCCCTCTTTTTTGGGAACCACAAAAAGATTTGAATAAAACCCCTGTCCCTGTTCCTGTTTTGGAACGGGACAAATTACTCCCATGGTAGAGAGGTCTTTTACACAACGTAAGAACGCCTCTCTTTATCTGGTCTACAGACAATCGTGAAAGATAAAATCTCCCTCTTGGGAGAAAATCCTTGAATTCCAGTTGATACCTGTGGGTCACGATTTCCAATGCCCAGGGGTCCTGAACATCTCTTGCCCAAGCATGGGCAAAGAAAGAAAGTCTGCCCCCTACTAGATCCGGTCCCGGATCGGGGGCCGCCCCTTCATGCTGTCTAGGTAGCAGCAGCGGGCTTCTTGGATTGTTTACCTTTATTCCAAGCCTGGTTGGGTCTCCAGACGGACTTGGATTGAGCAAAATTCCCTTCCTGCTTTGTGGAGGAAGAGGAAGCAGAGGGTACTCCTTTAAAATTTCGAAAGGAACAAAAATTATTTTGTTTACCCCTCATCTTAACAGACTTATCCTGAGGTAGGGCATGGCCTTTACCTCCAGTAATGTCAGAAATGATTTCCTTCAATTCAGGCCCGAATAGGGTCTTACCCTTGAAAGGAATAGCTCAACATTTAGATTTTGATGACACATCAGCAGACCACAATTTGAGCCATAACGCTCTATGCGCTAAAATCGCAAATCCTGCATTTTTCGCCGCTAATTTAGCAATTTGAAAAGCAGCATCTGTAATAAAAGAATTAGCTAGCGTGAGAGCCTTAATTATATCCAATATGTCCTCTAATGGGGTCTCAACCTTCAGAGACTCTTCTAGAGCATCAAACCAAAAAGCTGCTGCAGTAGTAACTGGAACAATGCAAGCTGTAGGTTGTAAAAGAAAACCCTGATGAATAAATAATTTCTTTAGAAGACCCTCTAACTTCTTATCCATAGGGTCTTTGAAAGCACAACTGTCCTCAATAGGAATAGTTGTACGCTTAGCCAGGGTAGATATAGCTCCCTCCACCTTAGGGACCGACTGCCAAGAGTCCAGAATGGTGTCTGATATGGCAAACATTTTGCTTAAAATTAGGAGGAAGAGAGAACGGTATACCTGGTCTATCCCATTCCTTTTTTATAATTTCTGTAATTCTTTTAGGAACCGGAAAAACATCAGTGTAAGTAAGTACCTCTAGATATTTGTCCATCTTACACAATTTCTCTGGTGGTATCACAATAGGGTCACAATCATCCAGAGTCGCTAAAACCTCCCGAAGTAACAAGCGGAGGTGTTCAAGCTTAAATTTAAAGGACATGACGTCCGAATCTGTCTGAGGTAACATATTTCCTGAGTCTGAAAGCTCTCCCTCAGACAGCAATTCCCTGACCCCCAACTCAGAGCCCTGTGATGGTACGTCGGAAATAGCCAATAAAGCAACAGAGGATTCAGTATTCACATTAATACCTGACCTACTGCGTTTACCCTGTAACACTGGTAATTTAGATAATACCTCTGTAAGGGTAGTTGACATAACTGCAGCCATCTCCTGCAGAGTAAAAGAATTAGACGCACTAGAGGTACTTGGCGTCGCTTGTGTGGGCTTTAAAGGTTGTGACACTTTGGGAGAATTGGATGGCATATCCTGTTTCTCTTCAGACTGAGAATCATCCTTAGGCACACTTTTGTTACCTAAAATATGCTTTTTACATTGTAAGGCCCTTTCAGTACAAGAGGTACACAAAGAAGTAAGCGGGGGTTCCACAATGGCTTCTAAACACATAGAGCAATTAGTATCCTCAATGTCAGAAATGTTGAACAGACTAGCAATAACCACAATAGTCGTTAAACACTTTATTTATTGATTTCAACATTTTTTAAAAAAAATGTGTACTGCGCCTTTAAGAAATAAAAAAGCGCACAATATTTCCAAAACTACTTAAAACGTTAAATAACGCAATGCAATCAAATACACATATTGAATGTGGCCAAAAATTATTGCACCCTAAGAGCAAAGGGCAAATTTAACCTCTAAAAGACATTTATAGCAAAAAATATATTTTGTTTTGAAAAATGACCCCTCCACCTACCTGCCCCCAGGGTACTGCAAAATGACTCGACAACGATCCGGTGAACAGAACACAAGTTTAGGCCCAACCGGAGCTAATGCCTGCTGCCTTCTCAGTCAGAGTAAACTGCGTGTCTGAGCGCACAAAAATAGGCCCCGTCCCATCATGGACGTCGAACATATTAATCTGTATCACTGCATGGGAAGCGGTTAGCAAAGAAAGCCATGTGGTCCCCTAAAAACAACACAGTAATGCTGCAGCCATACTTATATTTGTAATCAAACCAAATAAAAAATGTTAAGCTGCCTCTCCCAGTGTCCTTTTTTATATTGCTTCAGCCCAGTACTATGTCAATGAAAGAAATAAACACAGGATTTTCAGTAATACCCTTTGTGTACAGGTCTACTTTTGTAGGGCATTGCTCTAAGTTAAACAGCTCTTTTACATTAAAAATGCCCTTTTCAGGGTAATGGGTAGTTTAGGTTTATTAGTGTTGTTTTTTGTTTTTATTTTGGGGGTTTACTGATGGGGGGGGGGGGGTGTTTATTTTTAATGTAAAAGAGCTGTTTAACTTAGGGCAATGCCCTACAAAAAGCCATTTTAAGGGCTATTGGTAGTTTAGCATTAGATTAGGGGGTGCTTTTATCTTGGGGGTCTTTTTATTTTTATTTTGGATAATGTGTTTATATTTTTTCTGTAGTTCTATTTTTATTTTTTGTATTTACAACATATTGATTGCCCTCTGGGCAGGCTTACCAACTAGTTATATTATAAAGCAACAACACAAGCTAAACAGCAATACTAAATACTAAATAATGTGAGCTTAAAGTGACTTAAATATACCTTGAATCTAATACAATAGTATAGGTTATATACTTTCAGATAAGGCTCATTAGCTGCTCATGACCAGCCAAATAACTCTGATCATGAAGTTTCTCCAAGGCAATGAGCCTAAGCAGGAAGTACCGGTCAGCCAATAAGCCTTAGGAAAAAAAATACCTATTAACCAATCAGCCTTAGCAGGAAGTACCTGTCAGCAATCAGCCCTAAGGAAAAAAATACCCTCTCAACCAATCAGCCTTAGCAGAAAGTACTTATTAGCCCATGGTCTTTAGAAGAAAGAAAAACATTTATAACAGCTTTTATATCACTTTTTAGGGTAACAAATATGCACTTAGTTTAAAGGAGTATGGAAGAAAACATTACAGGTCCATGATTCAAATAGACCATGTTGTCTAGCATCTTTATTGAGGAGCATATCTAGATAATAAAAAGCTTGATGACTATAATGCAGAAATGCTTAAACAATGTATGACATTGTTACAATCAATGTTGAACACACTGCTGCATATTTTTAATGTTTTTGTAATAAGCAATAAAGTTTGGAGTTTTAACTTATGGGCACCATTTAACAAACCGCCCGGTGTCATGTCAGTAGTATACTACTCGCATTGAACATTGCACAAGTGATTACTTGCGCAATGACCCCCTGCTTGTGCAATGTCAATACTGTGCGAGCGGGGATATCAATTCACCTGGGTGAATGTGTCCGGGGTGATTTTAAACTAAGAGCTAGCGTTTAGGTTAGGAAGCAGGTTCGCTCATGGCTAGGAAGGCACTCCAAAGCTGCACATGCAGCTTGATAAATGGAGGACATATATCTTTAATGCAGCAGCATTTTTGGACTTCTGTATGTAATTTAAGCTGCAATAGAGCTAAGTGGACTCAGTGTTCCAATGCTGCTACAGTTAATGGCCTTCTGGTCTCACTGAAGAATGAAGTGAAAACGTTGTTGAGCTGGAAGTACCAGCTTGTGTGTAAGTCTATGTTATCCAGACCAGAGCAGTGACTGAGTGGCATTGCAGAGTAAACACATTTAAAGGGACACTCAGGTTTAAATTAAATTACATGATTCAGATACAGTATGTAATTTTAAAACAACTTTCCAATTTACTTCCATTAAAAAAAATGTGCACAATCTTTTATATTTACACTTTTTGAGTCACCAGATCCTACTGAGCATGAACAAGAATTCATAGACTATACGTATATGCATTTGTGATTGGCTTGATTGCTATCACAAGGGTACAAGGGGAGTGGAATATACATAACTTTGAAATTTGTTATAAAAAATCTTCTACTCATTTGAAGTTCAGACTAAGTGCTATTGCATTGTCTTGTTATCTTGCATTTGTTGATTATGCAAATCTAATGTGTTGACTGGTCCTTTAAGTTGGTTAGTCCAAGATAGACCTGGTTAAATTACAGTAATGCCTGTGTTGCATGTGGCTGACCTAGACATCAGGTAGTATTGGTCCTATCAGACTCTGGGGAGGAAGTTGTTTATCCTCAGGAATGCGCTTCTGATTGGCAGCTATATTAAACCAATTCGAGACTGTGTGTTGCATGTTTATCACTTGCTTACTTACACCAAGGAGGGTGCATTTGCCTAACCACATCTATGATTTCCGAAAGATCTTCACTGCAATTATTTTGAAGAGGTTAATTTGGACTGTTGTGTCCCTATAAATGCTGTGTTTCCATAGGGAAAACAATGAAAATTATAGAAATAAATTGAGTTGTTTTCTCTTTAAATAAGCATAATGATGTAGGAGCAGAAGCTGACTTGTGATTATACGTAGACACTTATGTATCCAATCATACTGAAAGGTATATTGTGTAAGAGACATGTAGAGGTGTGAGTAGTTAGGGCAGTTGGTCAGTTTTAGAAATGTTTATTGGTACAATGTAAAGTGCTATTCAAGGGACAGTAAAAAAAAATTGAATAAGTATTTTATATGTACAAACAGCAGGGTAGTGCTGTGTAAAGAGAAGCTGCGCCATCAAATGGTAAAGATGATATAACAGCAATGGATGAACAAATAATTTCATCCTTGAAGACACATTCAAGGCGGCTTACACACACACTCGTACACACAATACTCACAAGGCACACATACACTCGCACACACATGCTCAGGCACCCAACACTTGCGCACTCACACAGATACTCAGGCACCCCACACTCACACACACCTATACTTAGGCACCCACACACCTACTTACTTGCACACATACAGAAACCTAGGCACCCACACCTATATACTCGCACACACACACACACACACAAACACTTACATATTTGCACACACACACCACATACTCAGGCACCCACAGCTCATACTCGCACACACACACCTACATACTTGCACACATACACAAACTTAGGCAACCACACCTACATACTCGTACACACACACACTTACATATTTGCACACACACACACATACTCAGGCACCCACAACTACATACTCGCACACACACACTTGCACACACAAAAACTCACCACAATACATACACAGGCACCACATACTTGTACACACACTCACTTACAAACACATAGGCACACACAAAAACACACACACATGTTCACACACTTGCACACACACACAGGCACCCATACAAAAACACATACTTGCATTTGGTGTTTCAATGACAAGACTTTCCCCACCGCTTACCTTATTTGAAGGAAAAAGTACAAACTTGGTAATAGAGTAAACAAGGCTAGCTGCTGTGATACATAAACTAAACCTTTATAGTGGCAAGCATTGCATAATCTAGAAAATGTCCAGATTGCAGCAAACAAGGTGTTGATGTACTCAGAAAATTCTCATGATAGGCTGATGTTACTTTACTGCAAGACCAGGGAAAAGTCTTGGGATAAGGTGTTTTTATAACCCATTAAAGGGGATATTAAACAGTCTGTATCATTGTTGTAATATACAATCACTAAACAGTGGTATTTAGCTAATAGAAATCATGCAATATATTTATTATTCATCTATTTAAATTGATTGCATCTTTTTATTTTATTTATTCATTTGTGCAGTGTGCATTACTTCCTGTCACAGCCCCTAAAAGGGAGGCAGTGGTCTCTAAAGGAAGCTTAATGTGATGTCATTGAACTTCCAGAGCAGGTTTAGTATTTAGTAAATAGACTAAAATAAACAGAGAAGTAAGTTTTGTTCGTGCTCAGAACTGGCAGAATGCAACATAAGTTTCAAAAATGTCTCCACTTCATACTCCCTGAGGGCAGGGGCTACAGTGAGAAATTCAAAATTACAGTTGAAAAATTCTAAGTGCTACTTTTTGCAAGAAAACAAGTCAGTTGTTTGCGGTTTCTTTTTATGTTTACTTTGATTGAAAACAATTTATGCTTACCTGATAACTTCATTTTTCTTGTGATGTATCGAGCCCACGGATTCATCCATTACTTGTGGGATATTCTCCTTCCCAACAGGAAGTGGCAAGAGAGCACCCACAGCAGAGATGCCTATATAGCTCCCCCCTTAACTCCACCCCCCAGTCATTTCGACCGAAAGCTAAGTAGAAAAAGGGAGAAACCATCGGGTGCAGTGGTGACTGAAAGTTTCAAAAATAAAAAATACAAATGCCTGTCTTTGAAAAAAACAGGGCGGGCCTGGACTCGATACATCACAAGAGAAATGAATTTATCAGGTAAGCATAAATTATGTTTTCTCTTGTAAGATGTATCGAGTCCACGGATTCATCCATTACTTGTGGGATACCAATACCAAAGCTTTAGGACACGGATGAAGGGAGGGACAAGACAGGGACCTTTAAAACAGAAGGCAACACTGCTTGAAGAACCGTTCTCTGCGAGAACGGACCCTGGATTAGAAGGTCCCGCCTCATTGGCAGAGTCCACAGTGGAACCGAGGACATGTCCACTAGGTCTGCATACCAAGTCCTGCGTGGCCATGCAGGAGCTATCAGGAACAACCCGAAGCTCTCTCCTGCTTGAGTCTGGCAAACCAGACGTGGGAGGAGAGGAAACGGTGGGAATACATAAGCCAAATTCAAAAAACCAAGGCACTGCTAGAACATCTTATCAGCACCGCCTTGAGATCTCAAGGACCTGGACCCCGTAACGAGGAAGTTTGGTATTCTGACGGGACGCCAATCAGAATCCAAATCTGGCGTGCCACATAGCTGAATTAGCTGGGCAAACACCTCGGATGAAGTTCCCACTCCCCCCGGATGAAAGTCTGACGACGACTCAGGAAATCGCCTCCCAGTTCTCTACTCCTGGTATGTGGATTGCTGATAGATGGCAAGAGTGATCCTCTGCCCATCAAATTATTTTGGTAACTTCCATCATCGCTAGAGAACTCCTTGTTCCTACCCTGATGATTGATATAAGCTACAGTCGTGATGTTGTTCAACTGAAACCTGATTAATTTGGCCGCAGCAAGCTGAGGCCACACCTGAAGCGTATTGAAAATCGCTCTCAGTTCCAGAATGTTTATCGGAAGATTTGATTCCTCCCGAGACCATAAACCCTGAGCTTTCAGGGAGTTCCAGACTGCACCCCAGCCTAACAGGCTAGCATCTGTCGTTACTATGAGCCACTCTGGCCTGTGGAAACACATTCCCTGAGGACAGGTGGTCCTGAGACAACCCCCAGAGAAGAGAATCTCTGGTCTCCTGGTCCAGATGCAGTTGAGGAGATAATCTGCATAATCCCCATTTCACTGTTGAGCATGCTTAGTTGCAGTGGTCTGAGATGTAGGCGGGCAAAAGGAACTATGTCCATTGCAGCTACCATGAGACCGATTACCTCCATATACTGAGCCCACTGATCGGCCGAAGGAATGGAATGAAGAGCTTGGCAAGTGGTTAAGATCTTCGATTTTCTGACCTCCGTCAGAAAAATTTCATTTCCACCGAGTCTATCAGAGTTCCTAGAAGGAAACTCTTGTTTGAGGGAAGAGAGAACTCTTCCTTATGTTCACCTTCTACCCGTGAGATCTCAGAAAAGCCAACCCGGTGTGCGTATGAAATTTGGCCAGCTGGAAAGTTGACGCCTGAATTAAGATGTCGTCCAGATAAGGCGCCACTGCTATGCCCCGTGGACAAAGAACCGCCAGAAGAGGGACCCTAGCACCTTGGTGAAAATTCTGGGAGCAGTGGCCAACCCGAAGGGGAAGGGCCCAAAAACTGGTAATGCCTGTTTAGAAAGGCAAATCTGAGAAATTGATGATCTCTGTAAATAGGAATGTGTAGATAAGCATCCTTTAAATCTACGGTAGTCATATATTGACCTTCTGAATCAGAGGAAGAATAGTCCAAATGGTCTCCATCTTGAAAGATGGAACTTTGAGGAACTTGTTTAGAAATCTTGAGATCCAAGATTGGTCTGAAAATTCCCTCTTTTTTGGGAACCGCAAACAGGTTTGAGTAAAATCCTAGCCCCTGCTCCTCTCTTGGGACTGGGTGGATCACACCCCATGGTATATAGGTCTTCTACACAGCGTAAGAACGCCTCTCTCTTTGTCTGGTTTGCAGACAATCGAGAAATGTGAAATCTCCCCCTTGGAAGGGAGTCCTTGAATTCCAGAAAATATCCCTGGGACACAATTTTTAAAGCCCAGGGATCGTGAACATCTCTTGCCCAAGCCTGAGCAAAGAGAGAGAGTCTGCCCCCTACTAGATCCGGTCCCGGATCGTGGCAACCCCTTCATGCTGTCTTGGTGGCAGCAGGGGACTTCTTGGGCTGTTTACACTTGTTCCAAGTCTGGTTAGGTCTCCAGACTGACTTGGATTGTGCAAAATTTCCCTCCTGCTTTGAAGAAGAGGCAGTTGAAACGGGACACTTTTAAAGTTCTGAAAGGAACAAAAATTATTTTGCTTAGCCCTTTTCTTAATTGATCTATCCTGAGGAAGGGCATGACCCTTCCCTCCAGTGATGTCTAAAATAATCTCTTTCAGTTCAGGCCCGAAAAGGGTCTTTCCTTTGAAAGAGATGTTCAAAAGCTTTAGATTTAGATGACACATCAGCAGACCAGGACTTAAGCCATAACGCCTTGCGTGCTAAAATGGCAAGACCTGCACTTTTTGCCACTAATTTAGCCAGTTGAAATGCGGCATCTGTAATAAAATAATTAGCCAACTTAAGAGCCTTAATTCTATCCAGAATCTCTTCTAAAGGAGTCTCCATCTGAAGAGCCTCTTCTAGAGCCTCAAACCAGAAAGCAGCTGCAGTAGTTACAGGAACGATGCAAGTAATAGGTTGAAGAGAAAAACCTTGATGAACAAATATTTTCTTGAGAAGACCCTCTAATTTTTTATCCATAGGATCTTTGAAAGCACAACTGTCCTCAATAGGTATAGTTGTACGCTTAGACAGAGTAGAAATAGCTCCCCTCCACCTTAGGAACAGTCTGCCATGAGTCCCATAAGGTGTCAGATATAGGAAACATTTTCTTAAAAACAGGAGGGGAGAGAACGGAATACTTGGTTTATCCCACTCCTTAGCAATAATATTTACAATCCTCTTAGGACTGGAAAAACATCAGTGTAAACAGGAACCTCTAAATACTTATCCATTTTACACAATTTCTCTGGAACTACTATAGGGTCACAATCATCCAGAGTTGCTAATACCTCTTCAGCAATAAATGGAGGTGTTCAAGTTTAAATTTAAAGGCCGTCATATCAGAATCTGTCTGAGGAAACGTCTTTCCTGAATCAGAAATCTCTCCCTCATAACAAATCCCTCACCCCTTTAGAGCATTGTGAGGTTATATCAGATACGGCTACTAAAGCGTGAGATAGCTCAGTATTTTTCCTTAACCCAGAACTATCCCGCTTTCCTTGTAAGCCAGGCAGTTTGGATAAAACCTCTGTGAGGGTTGTATTCATAACTGTGGCCATGTCATGCAAAGTAAATGAACCTGACGCACTAGTGGTACCTGGCGTCACTTGTGCGGGCGTTACTGGTTGTGACACTTGTGGAGAGCTAGAAGGCGAACCCTCATTTGCATCTGACTGAGAATCATTTAAAGCTCTATTTTTAAATGCTAACATATGATCCTTATAATTTATAGACATATCAGTACATTTGGGACACATTCTAAGAGGGGTTTCCACAATGACTTCCAAACATATTGAACAAGGATTTTCCTTGGTGTCAGACATGTTAAACAGGCTAGCAATGCAACAAGCAAGCTTGGAAAACACTTTAATCAAAGTAAAAAACACTTAGAAATAAAACGGTACTGTGCCTTTAAGAGAAAAAAAGCTGCACAAGTTCTGCAAAACAGTGTAAAAAAGCAGTGAACTTAATGAAATTTTTACAGTATCATCCTACAGCCTTAATAACTTTGCACAACTATGCAAATAACCAATTAACCCCTTAATGGCAAAACTGGATTGAAAAAACATCAAAACCAGTAAAAAGACTTTTAACACCCTGCCACAGCTCTGCTGTGGCTCTTACCTGCCTTCAGAACGATTTTGTGGGGAAAAAAAACACCTTTACAACCCTCAACACAGCAGGAAACCTTGGAGAAGCAGTTGGATGACTCAGAGAAATAGAAACTGCACAACTGAGACCTAAAATAGGCCCCTCCCACCTCACTCATTTTTTGAGACCTAGTAAAAGAAAACACCTGAGTGTTTTCTAATTAATTATGTGGGTTAAAAAACCCAACACAAGTCACAATGACCCCTCAGTCCCTTACAAAACAACGTTTAAAAATGCTTTACTTTTGAAAAAAAAAAATATATATATATTTTAAAAATGGTGTCACCAGTAACAAACAAACAAGCCCTTCAAGTAAGCTGAAACTTCTATGACTTTAATCAAAGTAAATCAAATGAAATACAGCTTACCCTTCCCTCATGGGGATATTGCCAGCCTTTTCTAGAATTAACACAGTCTGTCTAGAAAAATATAGACTGAACATACCTCATATGCAGCTTAGCATGCAAACCGTTCTCCCAACTGAAGTTTTCTTGTACTCTTCAGCCCTTGTAAGAACAGCAGTGGATCTTAGTTACAAAGTGCTAAGATCATAATCCTCCTTGCAGAAATCTTCATCCCTTTTCTGCAGAGAGTAAATAGTACGCACCGGTACCATTTAAAATAACAAACTTTTGATTGAGAAAATAAAACAACTAACATTTTTGTCACCACACTCATTACCATTTCCTAGCAGTTAGAATAGGCAGAGAGAATGATTGGGGGGTGGAGTTAAGGGGGAGCTATATAGGCAGCTCTGATGTGGGTGCTCTCTTTGCCACTTCCTGTTGGGAAGGAGAATATCCCACAAGTAATGGATGAATCCGTGGACTCGATACATCTTACAAGATAAAGTATTTGTTTTTACCAATGGAGCACTGTTTAAGATACCTTTAAGTTTTGAGAAATGGCAGATTGATTTAAAAGAAGTAACAGAATGCTGTTCTGCTACTACAGTTTCATGGATGACAACCAGTTGTTTATTAATCTAACATCACAAAATCATACACACAGCATGGATACATGTAAGAAACCAGCTTTGCCTGTGCATATAATGGAGTCTCACAAATGAATCAAATTATAAGGCAAGCGAACAATCCTCTCAACTTTGCGGCATACGGGTTGCAGATTCTGCTCTTCCACTGCCCTATGCATCAATAGATGCTTAAATGAGCGTATAAAGCCCGCCCTTTCACTCATGCGACCAATCAAGAGAGAGAAGGAAATGCCAATCTGATTTTTCTCCGCTACCTCAGAGGTGGTGAAGTGTGTAAAAAAGCAGGAGCCCCGCAAGGGCTCCAGAACAGCTTATGCTGCTTTGTACATGGAGCCCACAGTAATGGGATAGTTCTAGGTGATGCCCCATCTAAAAAGTGTTGTTTTTTTTTCCCCATGCGGAAGGCTATTTATTTTTTCTACTGCATATTGAAATTCAATAGGAAAAAAAACATGTAAATTGTCTAACATATGTCCTTACATCCAAGTAGGAAACAACAATAACTGCAAATGGCTTTGGCTTTTGCTAGAACCAAGGTGGTCAAAACATGGTTAATATTTAATTATTTTGGTGGAACTATATTCTTGATTAATCTATACTATAATCGTGTTTGTAACGCGTCCGTCGCCAGTTGTGCACGCATCATCAAAGGAATGTTGGCAGAGCATGGCAGCCAAAAGAATGTTGGTGAATAAGATTTCAGTTGCTCTCATCCTATTGGCTGTTCACTAGAAAATAATATTTCACTTGCTCTCATCCTATTGGCTGATATGAAAATGTCAGCCAATAGAAATGCAAGATACCCCAATAAATATGGGATACCTTGAAAATTAATCTTCAGTGTGCGGCGGACAATCGCATGAAGAGGAGCCTCCACGCCAAAGAAGAGTGTCACTGCCGGGGACCACCGTCGCTGAGGATCGCCACATCTGGGAATACCACTCTGCATCTCCGCTCCGCGCGGCCTTCATTGCAGATGAAGATGATGGACCCGCATTGGAAGAAGACCTTCTCCACCAGACTTCAGGAACCATGAGTACCTATTGGGGCTTTAGTGTTAGGGGTTTAAAAAAAAATAAAAAAAAAATAAAATGGGGGTTTATTTTTTTAATTAGGGTTTTTTGGGCAAATTGAAAAAGAGCTGAATGCCCTTTTAAGGGCAGTAAAAAAAGAGCTGAATGCCCTTTTAAGGGCAATACCCATACAAATGCCCCTTTAGGGGCAATGGGTAGTTTAGGTTTATTAGTGTTAGTTTTTTTATTTTGTGTGGTTGGTGGGTGGGGGTTTTAATGTTAGAAGGGGAATTAGTAATTCTTTAGGTAAAGCTGTTTAACTTAGGGCAATGACTTACAAAGGCCTTTTAAAGGGCTATTGGTACAGTAGTTTAGATTTTATTTTGGGGTGTCTTTTTTTTTTTAAAAAAAAACATAATTTATGTAAGAACTTACCTGATAAATTCATTTCTTTCATATTAGCAAGAGTCCATGAGCTAGTGACGTATGGGATATACATTCCTACCAGGAGGGGCAAAGTTTCCCAAACCTCAAAATGCCTATAAATACACCCCTCACCACACCCACAATTCAGTTTAACGAATAGCCAAGAAGTGGGGTGATAAAAAAGTGCGAAAGCATATAAATAAGGAATTGGAATAAATTGTGCTTTATACAAAATCATAACCACCACAAAAAAGGGTGGGCCTCATGGACTCTTGCTAATATGAAAGAAATGAATTTATCAGGTAAGTTCTTACATAAATTATGTTTTCTTTCATGTAATTAGCAAGAGTCCATGAGCTAGTGACGTATGGGATAATGACTACCCAAGATGTGGATCTTTCCACGCAAGAGTCACTAGAGAGGGAGGGATAAAATAAAGACAGCCAATTCCTGCTGAAAATAATCCACACCCAAAATAAAAGTTTAACGAAAAACATAAGCAGAAGATTCAAACTGAAACCGCTGCCTGAAGTACTTTTCTACCAAAAACTGCTTCAGAAGAAGAAAAATACATCAAAATGGTAGAATTTAGTAAAAGTATGCAAAGAGGGACCAAGTTGCTGCTTTGCAAATCTGGTCAACCGAAGCTTCATTCCTAAACGCCCAGGAAGTAGAAACTGACCTAGTAGAATGAGCTGTAATTCTCTGAGGCGGAGTTTTACCCGACCTCAACATAAGCAAGATGAATTAAAGATTTCAACCAAGATGCCAAAGAAATGGCAGAAGCTTTCTGGCCTTTTCTAGAACCGGAAAGATAACAAATAGACTAGAAGTCTTACGGAAAGATTTCGTAGCTTCAACATAATATTTCAAAGCTCTAACAACATCCAAAGAATGCAACGATTTCTCCTTAGAATTCTTAGGATTAGGACATAATGAAGGAACCACAATTTCTCTACTAATGTTGTTGGAATTCACAACTTTAGGTAAAAATTCAAAAGAAGTTCGCAACACCGCCTTATCCTGGTGAAAAATCAGAAAAGGAGACTCACAAGAAATAGCAGATAATTCAGAAACTCTTCTAGCAGAAGAGATGGCCAAAAGGAACAAAACTTTCCAAGAAAACAATTTAATGTCCAATGAATGCATAGGTTCAAACGGAGGAGCTTGAAGAGCTCCCAGAACCAGATTCAAACTCCAAGGAGGAGAGATTGACTTAATGACAGGTTTAATACGAACCAAAGCTTGTACAAAACAATGAATATCAGGAAGAATAGCAATCTTTCTGTGAAAAAGAACAGAAAGAGCAGAGATTTGTCCTTTCAAAGAACTTGCGGACAAACCCTTATCTAAACCATCCTGAAGAAACTGTAAAATTCTCGGTATTCTAAAAGAATGCCAAGAAAAATGATGAGAAAGACACCAAGAAATATAAGTCTTCCAGACTCTATAATATATCTCTCGAGATACAGACTTACGAGCCTGTAACATAGTATTAATGACAGAGTCAGAGAAACCTCTTTGACCAAGAATCAAGCGTTCAATCTCCATACCTTTAAATTTAAGGATTTCAGATCCTGATGGAAAAAAGGACCTTGTGACAGAAGGTCTGGTCTTAACGGAAGAGTCCACGGTTGGCAAGAGGCCATCCGGACAAGATCCGCATACCAAAATCTGTGAGGCCATGCCGGAGCTACCAGCAGAACAAACGAGCATTCCTTCAGAATCTTGAATATTACTCTTGGAAGAAGAACTAGAGGCGGAAAGATATAGGCAGGATGATACTTCCAAGGAAGTGATAATGCATCCACTGCCTCCGCCTGAGGATCCCGGGATCTGGACAGATACCTGGGAAGTTTCTTGTTTAGATGGGACGCCATCAGATCTATTTCTGGAAGTTCCCACATTTGAACAATCTGAAGAAATACCTCTGGGTGAAGAGACCATTCGCCCGGATGTAACGTTTGGCGACTGAGATAATCCGCTTCCCAATTGTCTATACCTGGGATATGAACCGCAGAGATTAGACAGGAGCTGGATTCCGCCCAAACCAAAATTCGAGATACTTCTCTCATAGCCAGAGGACTGTGAGTCCCTCCTTGATGATTGATGTATGCCACAGTTGTGACATTGTCCGTCTGAAAACAAAATGAACGATTCTCTCTTCAGAAGAGGCCAAAACTGAAGAGCTCTGAAAATTGCACGGAGTTCCAAAATATTGATCGGTAATCTCACCTCCTGAGATTCCCAAACTCCTTGTGCTGTCAGAGATCCCCACACAGCTCCCCAACCTGAAAGACTTGCATCTGTTGAAATTACAGTCCAGGTCGGAAGCACAAAAGAAGCCCCCTGAATTAAACGATGGGTGGTCTGTCCACCATGTTAGAGAGTGTCGAACAATCGGTTTTAAAGATATTATTTGAGAAATCTTCGTGTAATCCTTGCACCATTGCTTCAGCATACAGAGCTGAAGAGGTCGCATGTGAAAACGAGCAAAGGGGATCGCGTCCGATGCAGCAGTCATAAGACCTAGAATTTCCATGCATAAGGCTACCGAAGGGAATGATTGTGACTGAAGGTTTCGACAAGCTGCAATCAATTTTAGACGTCTCTTGTCTGTTAAAGACAGAGTCATGGACACTGAATCCATCTGGAAACCCAGAAAGGTTACTCTTGTCTGAGGAATCAATGAACTTTTTGGTAAATTGATCCTCCAACCATGATCTTGAAGAAACAACACAAGTCGATTCGTATGAGATTCTGCTAAATGTAAAGACTGAGCAAGTACCAAGATATCGTCCAAATAAGGAAATACCACAATACCCTGTTCTCTGATTACAGACAGAAGGGCACCGAGAACCTTTGTAAAAATTCTTGGAGCTGTAGCTAGGCCAAACGGCAGAGCCACAAACTGGTAATGCTTGTCCAGAAAAGAGAATCTCAGGAAACTGATAATGATCTGGATGAATCGGAATATGCAGATATGCATCCTGTAAATCTATTGTGGACATATAATTCCCTTGCTGAACAAAAGGCAATATAGTCCTTACAGTTACCATCTTGAACGTTGGTATCCTTACATAACGATTCAATATTTTTAGATCCAGAACTGGTCTGAAGGAATTCTCCTTCTTTGGTACAATGAAGAGATTTGAATAAAACCCCATCCCCTGTTCCGGAACTGGAACTGGCATAATTACTCCAGACAACTCTAGATCTGAAACACATTTCAGAAATGCTCGAGCTTTTACTGGATTTACTGGACACGGGAAAGAAAAAATCTCTTTGCAGGAGGTCTCATCTTGAAACCAATTCTGTACCCTTCTAAAACAATGCTCTGAATCCAAAGATTGTGAACAGAATTGATCCAAATTTCCTTGAAAAAACGTAACCTGCCCCCTACCAGCTGAGCTGGAACGAGGGCCGCACCTTCATGTGGACTTAGAAGCAGGCTTTGCCTTTCTAGCTGGCTTGGATTTATTCCAGACTGGAGATGGTTTCCAAACCGAAACTGCTCCTGAGGATGAAGGATCAGGTTTTTGTTCTTTGTTGAAACGAAAGGAACGAAAACGATTATTAGCCCTGTTTTTACCTTTAGATTTTTTATCCTGTGGTAAAAAAGTTCCTTTCCCACCAGTAACAGTTGAAATAATGGAATCCAACTGAGAACCAAATAATTTGTTACCCTGGAAAGAAATGGAAAGCAAAGTTGATTTAGAAGCCATATCAGCATTCCAAGTTTTTAAGCCATAAAGCTCTTCTAGCTAAGATAGCTAGAGACATAAACCTGACATCAACTCTGATAATATCAAAAATAGCATCACATATAAATTATTAGCATGCTGAAGAAGAATAATAATATCATGAGAATCACGATGTGTTACTTGTTGCGCTAAAGTTTCCAACCAAAAAGTTGAAGCTGCAGCAACATCAGCCAAAGATATAGCAGGTCTAAGAAGATTACCTGAACACAGATAAGCTTTTCTTAGAAAGGATTCAATTTTCCTATCTAGAGGATCTTTAAACGAGAGTACCATCTGACGTAGGAATAGTAGTACGTTTAGCAAGGGTAGAAATAGCCCCATCAACTTTAGGGATCTTGTCCAAAATTCTAATCTGTCAGACGGCACAGGATATAAATGCTTAAAACGTTTAGAAGGAGTAAATGAATTACCCAATTTATCCCATTCCTTGGAAATTACTGCAGAAATAGCATTAGGAACAGGAAAAACTTCTGGAAAAACCACAGGAGCTTTAAAAACCTTATCCAAACGTTTAGAATTAACATCAAGAGGACCAGAATCCTCTATTTCTAAAGCAATTAGTACTTCTTTAAGTAAAGAACGAATAAATTCCATTTTAAATAAATATGAAGATTTATCAGCATCAACCTCTGAGACAGAATCCTCTGAACCAGAGGAATCATCAGAATCAGAATGATGATCTTCATTTAAAAATTCATCTGTAGGGAGAGAAGTTTTAAAAGATTTTTTACGTTTACTAGAAGGAGAAATAACAGACATAGCCTTCTTAATTGATTCTGAAACAAAATCTCTTATATTATCAGGAACATTCTGCACCTTAGATGTTGAAGGAACTGCAACAGGCAATGGTACTTTACTAAAGGAAATATTATCTGCTTTAACAAGTTTGTCATGACAATCAATACAAACAACAGCTGGAGGAATAGCTACCAAAAGTTTACAGCAGATGCACTTAGCTTTGGTAGATTCAGCACTTGACAGCGATTTTCCTGTAGTATCTTCTGACTCAGATGCAACGTGGGACATCTTGCAATATGTAAGAGAAAAAACAACATATATAAAGCAAAATTGATCAAATTCCTTAAAAGACAGTTTCAGGAATGGGAAAAAATGCCAAAAAACAAGCTTCTAGCAACCAGAAGCAATAAAAAATGAGACTAAAATAATGTGGAGACAAAAGCGACGCCCATATTTTTTCGCGCCAAATAAGACGCCCACATTATTTGGCGCCTAAATGCTTTTGGCGCCAAAAATGACGCCACATCCGGAACGCCGACATTTTTGGCGCAAAATAACGTCAAAAAAAATGACGCAACTTCCGGCGACACGTATGACGCCGGAAACGGAAATAGAATTTTTGCGCCAAAAAAATCCGCGCCAAGAATGACGCAATAAAATGAAGCATTTTCAGCCCCCGCGAGCCTAACAGCCCACAGGGAAGAGTCAAATTTTTTGAAGGTAAGAAAAAATTTATTAAATCAAATGCATTATCCCAAATATGAAACTGACTGTCTGAAAATAAGGAAAGTTGAACATTCTGAGTCAAGGCAAATAAATGTTTGAATACATATATTTAGAACTTTATAAACAAAGTGCCCAACCATAGCTTGGAGTGTCACAGAAAATAAGACTTACTTACCCCAGGACACTCATCTACATATAGCAGATAGCCAACCAGTACTGAAACGAGAATCAGTAGAGGTAATGGTATATATAAGAGTATATCGTCGATCTGAAAAGGGAGGTAAGAGATGAATCTCTACGACCGATAACAGAGAACCTATGAAATAGACCCCGTAGAAGGAGATCACTGCATTCAAATAGGCAATACTCTCCTCACATCCCTCTGACATTCACTGCACGCTGAGAGGAAAACCGGGCTCCAACTTGCTGCGGAGCGCATATCAACGTAGAATCTAGCACAAACTTACTTCACCACCTCCATCGGAGGCAAAGTTTGTAAAACTGAATTGTGGGTGTGGTGAGGGGTGTATTTATAGGCATTTTGAGGTTTGGGAAACTTTGCCCCTCCTGGTAGGAATGTATATCCCATACGTCACTAGCTCATGGACTCTTGCTAATTACATGAAAGAAAGGGGGTATTAAATTTGGAATATTTACTTTTTATTTTGGATAATAAAGTTTTTTTTTTAGTAATCTTAGCTTTTTTTTATTTTTTGTAAACAGATTTTTTTATTTTTTGTAATTGTAGTTATTGGAAAGGGGGTAGGGACAGGTAGATAGGAACAGGGGGACAGAGACAGAGGAATAGGGAGATAGCTGAATAGAGGAATAGGGATAGATAGGAATATTTCTTTCATTAAACATTTTGGCCCGTGTATACGGGCTTTACCACTTGTAAACCAATAAATGCATTTGTTTTTTAAATAAAAACAGACAGATTTTTTCTGTTGCCAGTAAAAAACTTTACTTGTTTTTGTTTGCAAAAGCTATAAATAAGGCAAGATATAACCAGATCTATCTTACAGAAAGCATTATGATACCGATTCATGTTTGAAAGCAACTTGCCCATCATTGTCTACTGATTTTTCATTACCTCTCTCTATAAGCTCAGCGTTTACCAGTCAGTAGTTGTAGGTGTCCTCAATGGCTTTAAAACAGCAATAATTGCTTTTTTTCCTCTCTTGCCCTGGAAGTATAAATTTAAACCAGATCTGGCATGCTCCTGAAATGCAGTGCTTTACAAGTTACTGTAAATGTGCTAGTTTATGAATAGCTGCTCTCACACAGACACATGAAATTAAGGCTTCGTGCAAGAGTCAGCAGTTGATTATGGCGTACAATTTGTGAGCTTATTAAAAAAGGATGAGACCGGAGCAATGGGAGAAAGTTTTGGAGGCAAGGATATTTAATTTTTTATTAGATCTTTAGATTACAGAAATTGTTACAATCCGGGAACATGAAGAAGAATGTAGTTTCTAGAGAGTGTTTAGATATTATAAATTGGGTTATTATCCAGGGGGGAGCAAATTTACATATTGGCAACTTGCTTCCTAGTTAAAAGAAATTAGATGATAGACTTGCAGTGATCTGAAAGCAAAGAAAAGTAGTAAACTGGTATGTACATCACATTAAGTGCCCTTTATTTTGTTTAACTCTTTAATAATATTTGTAATAACTGATAAGAAAAGAACGATATCAGAACTTATTTTTCTTATAAATCCATCCGGTCCTTTGTGATAAGTTTAATTTGAAACAGTGACTGCATCTTTCTGCTTGAAAGGCTAAGAAAACTTATGAAATTTTATAATAACCATTGTAATTTTTTTATAATATTATATCTCTTCTCTAGAATAAAACTATAAGTACTAGTTGTATATATGTTGTGTGTGTGTATCTTTTATAATAAAGTAGAATCTCAATTATCCGGAACTCAAGAAACCGGAAAAAAAAAAATGTTAGAGCATAAAATTTTAGAGCATAAATGTGAGCATAAATGTGCTAAAGAATCAGTCCGGATCTCTTTAAACAGCAGTAGCTGTGGTAGCTGCATTAAATAGAGCGATAGACGCACTTATCTGCACCTCTGCACTTACGATTGCATCAGCTGATTGAGCCGTTCTGGGAATTTGTTATTGATTAAGCATCCTGTTGAAGCCTCATACGATACGTATATCCTGCCTAGTGTGCGCCTCTAACCAGCTCCTGCCCATTTGATCCATTATAGAACTAGTTAGACATATTTTTAATAGTGACTCTCAAGCAACCAGGAATACACTTATCCGGAATATACCGATCCCCATGGGTGCCGTTTAATTGAGATTCTACTGTATTAGATCTCTTTTCTAGAGTAAAACTATAAGTAAGTACTAGTGGTATGTTGTGTGTGTGTGTGTAATTATTTTTTATAATACTACATATCTATAATAGAGTAAAACTATAAGTAAGTATTAGTGGTATGTTGTGTGTGTGTGTGTAATTATTTTTTATAATACTACATATCTGTCCTAGAGTAAAACTATAAGTACTAGTGATATATATGTTGTATGTGTAATTATCCTTTATAATATATATATTTTCTAGAATAAAACTATAAGTACTAATTGTATATATGTTGTATGTATGTATCTAATTATCCTTCTTGTCTTAGCTATCAAAATAAACAAACAAATAATTAATATTAATTGGGTGCAGATTACATAATATCATAAACATAATCTTTATAAATAAATAAAGTACTAAAATAAATGAAATACCAGACATGACCCTCAAGTAGAAACAAAGGACACATAATTGGAACCATCATCCCTATATTCAATCTGAAAAAGGAAATCCTTAGGTTATTCCCTCACATTCAACACAATATGTGTTAATATCTCTGAAGGTCACACGGCACAAACAAAATGCTTACCATAATTAGATTATATCCACGGCCATCACACTGGATTTCATGACAGCTTTTTGTTTTGCCTCAATACGTTGGCTACAAATAACTGAGTATTGTAAAAAGTCATTTTTTTTTACTCAAGGTGACACTTTGTATAAAATTTGCTATTTGCCTTTTTTACAACAATAAACAAACATGCCTTGGGGGAAGGCATCATTTGTAAGTGAACCACAAACAGAGAAGTGCATGTTGGGTACTTAACCTCCTTAGTTTTATTCTTATAATTTAACTGAATGTCTTTAAAAGGCTAAATGTTGCTTCTATATTACTCAATGTACTGAAAAGCCGAAAATTGTAGAGAACCAACAGCCAAATTTGATAGATTGACAGTCAGACAATAATATAAAATAAATAATATTAAAGGGACACTAAACCCATTTTTTTTTCTTTTGTGATTCAGATAGAGCATGCAATTTTAAGCAACTTTCTAATTTACTCCTATTATCAATGTGCCTTCGTTCTCTTGCTATCTTTATTTGAAAAAGAAGGCATCTAAGATATTTTCTTGGTTTAGGACCCCGGACAGCACGTGTTTATTGGTGGGTGAATTTATCTACCAATCAGCAAGAACACCACAGGTTGTTCATCAAAAATAGTCCGGCATCTAAACTTACATTATTGCTTTTCAAATAAAGATACCTAAAGAATGAAGAATATTTTATAATAGGAGTAAATTAAAAAGTTGCTTAAAATTGCATGCTCTATCTGAATCACAAAAGAAAAAATTTGGGTTCAGTGTCCCTTTAACTAGAATTCAAGTTTGTGCAAAACTCATCGCAAGGAACAAATTGTGCACAGGCTGTGATTCATCAGCCAATAGAATGAGAGCTGCTAAAATCCTATTGGCTGTTCAAATCAGCCAATAGAATTTTAGCAGCTCTCATTCTATTGGCGGATTCAAATTTTTCAGCCAATAGGAATGCAAGGGATGCTATCTTTGATTGCGTACCCTGCATTGAAGATTTAGTGTACGGCGGCGACCATATGAAGAGGATGCTCCGCGCCGGATGTCGTCAGGATGGACCCGCTCCGCGCTGCCGGGATCAAGAGAGAAGATGCAGCCTGGATGAAGATTGAAGAGGCCGCCTGGACGAAGACTTCTCGCCACTTGGATGAGGACTTTGCGGCCGGGATGAAGATTGAAGAGGCCGTCTGGATAAAGACTTCTTGGGATGAGGACTTCTCCGCCGGGATGAAGATCGTTCAAGCAGGACTTCAAAAACTAAGTGGATCGTCGGGGGTTAGTGTTAGGTTTTTTTTAAGAGTTTTTGGGGTGGGTTTTATTTTTAGATTAGGGTTTGGGCAGCAAAAGAGCCAAATGCCCTTTTAAGGGCAATGGGTAGCTTAGGTTTTTTAAGATAGTTTTTTTTTTTGTGGGTTTTAGGGGTGGGGGTTTGTAATGTTAGTGGGTATTTATATATTTTTTTCAGAAAAAGAGCTGATATCTTTAGGGCAATGCCCTACAAAAGGCCCTTTTAAGGGCCATTGGTAGTTTATTCTAGAGAAGGCTTTTTATTTTGGGGTGTTTTTTTTTTTTTTTTTAATGGGTATTAGAATAGGAATACTATTTGATCATTTGTTTATTTTCTGTAATATATCTTTTTAGGGGGTGTTTGTTTTTTCAAGGAAAAAGAGCTATTATCTTTAGGACAATGCCCTACAAAAGGCCCTTTTTGGGGTGTTTTTTTTTTTTTTTTTAAAGGGTATTAGAAAAGGAATATTTTTATTATTTTGGATTTTTTTTTTGTAATGATAGGTTTTTTATGGTTTGCAATTTTAGGTTTTAGTGTAAGGGCAGCTTAGGTTTTATTTCACAGGTAAGTTTGTATTTATTGTATATAGGTAGTAAGTAAAGAGTTAATAACTATTTACTAACTAGTCTACCTAGCTAAAATACAAACTTACCTGTGAAATAAAATAACTATTAGTTATATTGTAGCTAGCTTAGGTTTTATTTCACAGGTAAGTATGTATTTAGTTTTAAATAAAAGGTATTATTTAGTTAAATAAATTTCGCTCTATTCTAATTATGTTAAAGTTAGGGGGTGTTAGGGTTACGTTAGGTTTAGGGGTTAATCGTTTAATTTAGGTTGTTGCGATGTGGGGGGGGGGGGCTGGCGGTTTAGGGGTTAATAGGTTTATTTAGTTAATTGTAAGTTTAATTTAGCTCTATTTTAATTATGTTAAATTTAGGGGGTGTTAGGGTTACATTAGGGTTAGGGGATAATAGTTTAATTTAAGTTGTTGTTGATGTGAGGGGCTGGCGGTTTAGTGGTTAATAGGTTTATTTAGTGGTAGTGATGTGGGAGGATAGATGTTTAGGGGTTAATAACTATTTAGTTGTGGCGATGTTGGGGAGCAGCAGAATAGGGGTTAATAAATTTACTATAGCGTGGGCAATGTTAGGGTGTGGCAGAATACGGGTTAA
Source organism: Bombina bombina (assembly GCF_027579735.1). NCBI lineage: Eukaryota > Metazoa > Chordata > Amphibia > Anura > Bombinatoridae > Bombina > Bombina bombina. The sequence goes on from NC_069503.1 coordinate 1,114,457,629, forward strand.
TAACTTTAGTATAGTGGTGGCGATATTGGGAGCGGCAGATTAGGAGTTAATACTTTTTTTAGGTGGTGGCGATATCGGGACAAGCAGATTAGGGGTTATTAACTGTAGGCAGGCGTCGGCGATGTCGGGGGCAGCAGATTAGCATTCCCCAGTTTTGTATAACCAACACAGTTATAATAATTTTACCTCTGTGATTACCTTGTATCTAAGCCTCTGCCGACTGCACCCTTATACCAGTTCTTTTGACAGACTTGCATTTTAGCCAATCAGTGCTCACTCCAGGGTAACTTCATGTGCATGAGCTCAATGTTATCTATATGAAACACATGAACTAATGCCCTCTAGTGGTGAAAAACTGTCAAAATGCTTTGAGATTAGAGGCGGCTTTCAAGGGCTAAGAAATTAGCATATGCACCTCCTAGGTTTAGCTTTCAACTAAGAATACAAAGAAACAAAGCAAAATTGGTGATAAAAGTAAATTGGAAAGATGTTTAAAATGACATGCCCTATCTGAATCATGAAAAAAAATTGGACTTGACTGTCCCTTTTACATTTCTTTTTTATCAATTTAGAAAATGCAAAGTGACCGAACATAAGAGGACCAGCATCAATTATAGGTACACTTGCACACAGTTTTTTAAGGAACTCGGCAGGTACGTTATTCCAAACATTTTGGAGAATACATTTGAGTCCAATAAGATGCCAAGTCCTCGCTGAGAACTGTAATTCTCAGCACTGAAGATGCAATGAATTCTGACCAAATCCCCAACTCCATTTGAAGAAACACAGCCCCAAACTTTCAAGGAACCTCCACCATGCTTCACTGTTGCCTGTATACACTCATTCTTGTACCACTCTCTAGCACTTTGGTGTACAAACTGCCTTCTGCTAGAGCCAAGTATTTAAAATTTTGACTCATCAGCCAGAGTACCAGCTGCCATTTTTCTGCACCGCATGTTCCTGTGTTTTCATGTATAGTTGAGTCACTTGGCCATGGCCACTTCGACAAGTCTTCTCCTGATAGTAAATGGCTGAACCAGGGTCCCACTGGCTTCTGCCAATTTAGAGGTGATGGCACTGCTGGACATCTTCTAATTGTGAAGGAAAGTAAGAATATGTCTCTCAGCTGCAGCACTAAGTTTTATTAGTTGGCTGCTGCATCTACGGTCCTCAAAGTTGCCTATTTATTTGTGCTTCTTCAGAAGAGTTTGGACAGCACATCTGGAAACCCCTATCTGCCTGGGGAGAGACCTTGCTAATGCCGTATACATACCTTGTGTCTTGTTTATGTGCTCATTTATTATACTCATACGCAAGCACATGAACAATTAATTTTTTTATGAGATTACTTGTGTCTGTAATTTTCATATGTTTAATATACACCAGTACTGTATACATATACCTATATTTAAATTTAAAATAATCTAAGGCCTAGCACACTAGACTAAATATGAAATATATGTGTAATAACTGTACTGATGAACTTAATATGTTTGACAAAATGTGTTTAGAACAAATTACATGTTTATTATAGGTATACAATGTATGGAGATTCTGAAATGACTAATACATAGCTAAATAAATTGTACTCTGACTTATCAGTTATGTTTTTATGCACTCAATTATTAATATATGTTCACTGATGATGGAATATATCTATATTAAATAGTCAATAAGACGTGTGTATATATATATATATATATATATATATATATATATATAATAATTAATTACAACCGACGTCCACTTTTACTTACATGATAATGTTATGATATAAAAAATATATATACATATATATATATATATATATATATATATATATATATATATATATATATATATATATATATATATATATATATATATATATATAATATACACACACACACACATATATATATACACACACACACATACAGGTATGACAGGGTTTTTTGTTTCGTTTTTAAACATCCCTTGAATACAGTGGGCTTTTTGAGAACAACACATGGTTTGACACAAGATAAACATGCGTCTTTAACATAGATTGAGATGATAACATTGGACATATGAATAGCAAACAGAATAAAACACTTACTTGTTTTATATTTTTCTCTCCAGTAGTAAGCAATGATTTAGACTTATCTGCTATTTTCTGTGGAATAAAAAAATAAAACAAATGTCATTTATATTCCCATTGATTTTTCATTACATGAGAGAAGTGAAAAATATATCTCCAGGGAACATGGTTTCCAGGAAATTTCACATTATTGAAATGCAAGCATCCTTAAAAATGGCAAATATTTTATTTAAAATGTTTTGCACTCACATATATCTCTGGTGCTACAGGGCAATCCAGGACTGGTAAACACGAATACAGATTAAAAGATGAGAAACCAACACAATTTCTATGCAAATTGCTCTTTTAAACATCCCCTTAACTTCAGTGAAAGTAGGGGAAGGAAAGAACATATTCTGCTCCAATGTATATAAAAATAACATACTGCTGGTTATTGTAGTAGCGGGGGCGGGAAAGACTAAACTGATGCATAACTGATAAATTGATTTCTTTCAGGACGGCGAGTCCACATGATCAACACATGTGGACTTTCCTGTCCACCAGGAGGAGGTAAAATACATTCTAGAGCTTTGCCCCACCCCATATTCTATATTTCCAGCACTCCCCTAATCCTACTTTAACATAAGGCCAAATAGAGAAGAAAAACTAGAAATAAATGAAAGGATCAAAGCAGAAGAAGACATGCAAAGCAAGTCTTCCCACCAACTACATTATAATAAAAATGGTGGGGATCATGGACTCTCACCATCCTGAAATAAATCAGTTTATTAATTAAGCTTTTTTTTTTTTTTACACATGATGGTGTTAAGTTCACAAGATCTCATGTGGAATCCAATACTCAAGCAGAAGTCTACAAAACAACCATGAAAGGGAAGGGCAAATACAGGAAGAAATGCGGGTTACTAATAAGCCACCATGGTTGACAGCCTCTGCTGTTACATAAAAATTAAAATGGGGGGGGGACTTCTGGACAGCAGTCATCTTAGGTTGCAATATTTGGAGCAGTTCTTAGCCTGTGAGTTAATTTATTCAAAATCTATGGCATTTGGAAACATCTAGGATCTGGACCTTCAGATCCTAATTTATGAGAAGATACTGCTTCAATTGAGTCCTCCAACGTGCAACTCCGCAGCCCTTATATACCGGAGACCATCCTGAGGCCTTCGCCTCCATATCAACCCCCAGGCAGGTATCGCTGAATGCCTGCTGTAACGCAGACTTAAGAATAAGCTGCAACTGAATCTCCTGGGTGATTTACTACATTTCAGAGCTGTACCGACTACCCAGTTCCTATACTAAAAATGTTGGACTTTGCAAGATTTAATGGGAAATTATGAACACAAATTGTGCTATAGGCTCGACCGCCTTCTGTCTCTTATGGAGGAGACTCATGTAGGAGTGGCAATATTGGCTCATGAAGCAGAAATAGGTGTGGAGCGTGTGAACCAGTTCAATCTGGTATGATAGGGTTTACTTCTCCCTTTGTCCTCTTCCTCTGGGGATGCCGCCGGCCACCGGGGGGCAATGAGGATGAGGTGACTGCTGCGTAGGGACCAGCAGAGTATATTAAACAGTGCGGCCAGTTTCAAGAGACCTCAGTCTCCGCAACTGAAGTGTTTTGCTACCTGATCTCCTCATTAGCTCCTCAGGACTGGTTAGGATTTGCGGTAACACATACTGTACATCCTCCCTGGCTAATGATGTTCTTATGCTGCAATACTATGGATTTAGAGTGGGCTCCTGTAATCCCTGCTTACAGCATGACATACAGCCTCTATCTGGAGGGGCTAACTTGCAGAGTGATTTCATCCGATCCTGGCAAGCATAATATGGAGGTCAGAGAGGAAAGCTATTCCCTGGTGTACTTTATTCCCCATGGGTAAGACAGCATAGACATGTTCCTCTGTTTGGAGCATGGCAGATTTGCTCACACAGAACCAGTGTTGGGTAGACATGATTCTATTGCTGAGACTCATCTTTGTGTAACTAAATCCTAAAATTCTGATGATGGCCCCGTAGCCTGATATGACTGTTTTCTAATATGTTTATTACTGACAGTATGCTAACAGTCAATAATTTATCTAATGGTACACACTACTATATATGTGCAATGTGTGTCATGTATTACATTATTTATCCTAGATGCCAACCGTTATAATAGAAAGGATATTTATCTTGAGCATATGGACATTTCCTGAGTCAGGTCTGTTTACTAAGCCCTCTCTAGAGTCCCACTGTTATACTGTTATACGTACTTTAAGGAAGCACATTGTGGTTCATATAGGTTTTAGCTTTGCTGTTGCTCTGTGTGTATATTTGTCCTATATTGTCTATATAATATGTGTACAGGGATCCTATAACTCAAATTTTTATTGTGGGGCTGTATTTACTGCGCACTTGCTGAACAATATAATATTTATTCTTCATAGTTGAACTGTTCCTCAAATAACTCAATGTAGCCATTAGTATACTGGATATTGCATAGATAGCGCTATGAGCTCAAGAGTGACCCCTATTTTTTAAAATTATTATTTCTCTCCAAATCCTCATTTCAGTTAAACCGTTGTCTCTAGAGGCCCAGAAAACAGAATTTATGTTTACCTGATAAATTTCTTTCTCCAACGGTGTGTCCGGTCCACGGCGTCATCCTTACTTGTGGGATATTCTCTTCCCCAACAGGAAATGGCAAAGAGCCCAGCAAAGCTGGTCACATGATCCCTCCTAGGCTCCGCCTACCCCAGTCATTCGACCGACGTTAAGGAGGAATATTAGCATAGGAGAAACCATATGGTACCGTGGTGACTGTAGTTAAAGAAAATAAATTATCAGACCTGATTAAAAAAACCAGGGCGGGCCGTGGACCGGACACACCGTTGGAGAAAGAAATTTATCAGGTAAACATAAATTCTGTTTTCTCCAACATAGGTGTGTCCGGTCCACGGCGTCATCCTTACTTGTGGGAACCAATACCAAAGCTTTAGGACACGGATGAAGGGAGGGAGCAAATCAGGTCACCTAAATGGAAGGCACCACGGCTTGCAAAACCTTTCTCCCAAAAATAGCCTCAGAAGAAGCAAAAGTATCAAACTTGTAAAATTTGGTAAAAGTGTGCAGTGAAGACCAAGTCGCTGCCCTACATATCTGATCAACAGAAGCCTCGTTCTTGAAGGCCCTCTCAAAAACAAGTGCGCAACACCGGCGCGAAAATGAGACTCTGCCTATGCTTTGGGAAAGCCCCTAAAGAATAAGGTGTCTAAAACAGTGCCTGCCGATATTATTATATCAAAATACCCAGAATAAATGATTCCTCAAGGCTAAATAAGTGTTAATATCAATCGATTTAGCCCAAAAAAAGGTCTACAGTCTAAATAAGCCCTTGTGAAGCCCTTATTTACAATCGTAATAAACATGGCTTACCGGATCCCATAGGGAAAATGACAGCTTCCAGCATTACATCGTCTTGTTAGAATGTGTCATACCTCAAGCAGCAAAGGACTGCAAACTGTTCCCCCAACTGAAGTTAATTGCTCTCAACAGTCCTGTGTGGAACAGCCATGGATTTTAGTTACGGTTGCTAAAATCATTTTCCTCATACAAACAGAATTCTTCATCTCTTTTCTGTTTCTGAGTAAATAGTACGTACCAGCACTATTTGAAAATAACAAACTCTTGATTGAATAATGAAAAACTACAGTTAAACACTAAAAAACTCTAAGCCATCTCCGTGGAGATGTTGCCTGTACAACGGCAAAGAGAATGACTGGGGTAGGCGGAGCCTAGGAGGGATCATGTGACCAGCTTTGCTGGGCTCTTTGCCATTTCCTGTTGGGGAAGAGAATATCCCACAAGTAAGGATGACGCCGTGGACCGGACACACCTATGTTGGAGAAAAGGCTGATACAAGATAAGTAATACTATTCCTGAATGCTGAGAGATAAATATGTTTAGAAGTGTTGATGCAATATCCTAATAGAGAATATACAACTTATATAATCTGTTTGAAACCTAAAAGCTTTATATGTGTTACTCAATGTAGGGATACACATACAATAATTTTTCATTATCCCGAGGGGCCCAGAAAGGGCCGGTAAAAGATAAATAACCCTATCTTTGAATATTATTTTACTGAGCTATAATTCCTATACCTGGTATCCACATAGTGAGTTTTGCGATTTTAAACAAAAAAAAATAATGTTTGGTACCTATAGCTTTTGCTATCGTACAGTTACTTGTTATATAAATGGTTCATAATGTATTCCTACTATGGAAATAGTGGGATATACAGTACTGAAGTTAAGAGCTTACATGCCTGATACTATATACTATACCCAGGCTCTAGAAATCAAGGAGTTTTTTTATTATATATATATATATATATATATATATATATATATATATATATATATATATATATATATATATATATATATATATAAATAAATGTCAATCAAGGGTCCAAGAGTGGCCCTATTACTACTTAAATCTTACTAGTCCATTTTGCTTTCCTTTGAACTTTGACTTTTCTGGACCCACCCGTGGCCCTGGCAGTCATAGGAGGTGTGACCGAGTAGTAAAGGTCCAAAAGTGGCCTGTTTCACCTAAAAACCATCAGCTTAAATAGTTTAGACAATTGAGGTAAAAAACTTATAAATTATGCTTACCTGATAATTTTCTTTTCTTCAGATGGAGAGAGTCCACAGCTGCATTCATTAGTTTTGGGAATTTAGAACCTGACCACCAGGAGGAGGCAAAGACACCCCAGCCAAAGGCTTAAATACTCCTCCCACTTCCCTCATCCCCCAGTCATTCTGCCGAGGAACAAGGAACAGTAGAAGAAACATCAGGGTGAAAAGGTGCCAGAAGAACAAAAAAATTGTGGCTGCCCCATATAAAAACACGGGTGGGGAGCTGTGGACTGTTTCCATCTGAAGAAAAGAAAATGATCAGGTAAGCATAATTTATGTTTTTCTTCATAAATGGAAAGAGTCCACAGCTGCATTCATTACTTTTGGGAAACAATAGCCAAGCTATAGAGGACGCTGAATGCAAAAACAGAATTTATGTTTACCTGATAAATTACTTTCTCCAACGGTGTGTCCGGTCCACGGCGTCATCCTTACTTGTGGGATATTCTCTTCCCCAACAGGAAATGGCAAAGAGCCCAGCAAAGCTGGTCACATGATCCCTCCTAGGCTCCGCCTACCCCAGTCATTCGACCGACGTTAAGGAGGAATATTTGCATAGGAGAAACCATATGAAACCGTGGTGACTGTAGTTAAAGAAAATAAATTATCAGACCTGATTAAAAAACCAGGGCGGGCCGTGGACCGGACACACCGTTGGAGAAAGTAATTTATCAGGTAAACATAAATTCTGTTTTCTCCAACATAGGTGTGTCCGGTCCACGGCGTCATCCTTACTTGTGGGAACCAATACCAAAGCTTTAGGACACGGATGATGGGAGGGAGCAAATCAGGTCACCTAGATGGAAGGCACCACGGCTTGCAAAACCTTTCTCCCAAAAATAGCCTCAGAAGAAGCAAAAGTATCAAACTTGTAAAATTTGGTAAAAGTGTGCAGTGAAGACCAAGTCGCTGCCCTACATATCTGATCAACAGAAGCCTCGTTCTTGAAGGCCCATGTGGAAGCCACAGCCCTAGTGGAATGAGCTGTGATTCTTTCGGGAGGCTGCCGTCCGGCAGTCTCGTAAGCCAATCTGATGATGCTTTTAATCCAAAAAGAGAGAGAGGTAGAAGTTGCTTTTTGACCTCTCCTTTTACCGGAATAAACAACAAACAAGGAAGATGTTTGTCTAAAATCCTTTGTAGCATCTAAATAGAATTTTAGAGTGCGAACAACATCCAAATTGTGCAACAAACGTTCCTTCTTCGAAACTGGTTTCGGACACAGAGAAGGTACGATAATCTCCTGGTTAATGTTTTTGTTAGAAACAACTTTTGGAAGAAAACCAGGTTTAGTACGTAAAACCACCTTATCTGCATGGAACACCAGATAAGGAGGAGAACACTGCAGAGCAGATAATTCTGAAACTCTTCTAGCAGAAGAAATTGCAACCAAAAACAAAACTTTCCAAGATAATAACTTAATATCAACGGAATGTAAGGGTTCAAACGGAACCCCCTGAAGAACTGAAAGAACTAAGTTGAGACTCCAAGGAGGAGTCAAAGGTTTGTAAACAGGCTTGATTCTAACCAGAGCCTGAACAAAGGCTTGAACATCTGGCACAGCTGCCAGCTTTTTGTGAAGTAACACAGACAAGGCAGAAATCTGTCCCTTCAGGGAACTTGCAGATAATCCTTTTTCCAATCCTTCTTGAAGGAAGGATAGAATCTTAGGAATCTTAACCTTGTCCCAAGGGAATCCTTTAGATTCACACCAACAGATATATTTTTTCCAAATTTTGTGGTAAATCTTTCTAGTTACAGGCTTTCTGGCCTGAACAAGAGTATCGATAACAGAATCTGAGAACCCTCGCTTCGATAAGATCAAGCGTTCAATCTCCAAGCAGTCAGCTGGAGTGAGACCAGATTCGGATGTTCGAACGGACCTTGAACAAGAAGGTCTCGTCTCAAAGGTAGCTTCCATGGTGGAGCCGATGACATATTCACCAGATCTGCATACCAAGTCCTGCGTGGCCACGCAGGAGCTATCAAGATCACCGACGCCCTTTCCTTCCTGGCTACCAGCCTGGGGATGAGAGGAAACGGCGGGAATACATAAGCTAGTTTGAAGGTCCAAGGTGCTACTAGTGCATCCACTAGAGCCGCCTTGGGATCCCTGGATCTGGACCCGTAGCAAGGAACTTTGAAGTTCTGACGAGAGGCCATCAGATCCATGTCTGGAATGCCCCACAGTTGAGTGACTTGGGCAAAGATTTCCGGATGGAGTTCCCACTCCCCCGGATGCAATGTCTGACGACTCAGAAAATCCGCTTCCCAATTTTCCACTCCTGGGATGTGGATAGCAGACAGGTGGCAGGAGTGAGACTCCGCCCATAGAATGATTTTGGTCACTTCTTCCATCGCCAGGGAACTCCTTGTTCCCCCCTGATGGTTGATGTACGCAACAGTTGTCATGTTGTCTGATTGAAACCGTATGAACTTGGCCCTCGCTAGCTGAGGCCAAGCCTTGAGAGCATTGAATATCGCTCTCAGTTCCAGAATATTTATCGGTAGAAGAGATTCTTCCCGAGACCAAAGACCCTGAGCTTTCAGGGATCCCCAGACCGCGCCCCAGCCCATCAGACTGGCGTCGGTCGTGACAATGACCCACTCTGGTCTGCGGAAGGTCATCCCTTGTGACAGGTTGTCCAGGGACAGCCACCAACGGAGTGAGTCTCTGGTCCTCTGATTTACTTGTATCCTCGGAGACAAGTTTGTATAGTCCCCATTCCACTGACTGAGCATGCACAGTTGTAATGGTCTTAGATGAATGCGCGCAAAAGGAACTATGTCCATTGCCGCTACCATCAAACCTATCACTTCCATGCACTGCGCTATGGAAGGAAGAGGAACGGAATGAAGTATCCGACAAGAGTCTAGAAGTTTTGTTTTTCTGGCCTCTGTCAGAAAAATCCTCATTTCTAAGGAGTCTATTATTGTCCCCAAGAAGGGAACCCTTGTTGACGGAGATAGAGAACTCTTTTCCACGTTCACTTTCCATCCGTGAGATCTGAGAAAGGCCAGGACAATGTCCGTGTGAGCCTTTGCTTGAGGAAGGGACGACGCTTGAATCAGAATGTCGTCCAAGTAAGGTACTACAGCAATGCCCCTTGGTCTTAGCACAGCTAGAAGGGACCCTAGTACCTTTGTGAAAATCCTTGGAGCAGTGGCTAATCCGAAAGGAAGCGCCACGAACTGGTAATGCTTGTCCAGGAATGCGAACCTTAGGAACCGATGATGTTCCTTGTGGATAGGAATATGTAGATACGCATCCTTTAAATCCACCGTGGTCATGAATTGACCTTCCTGGATGGAAGGAAGAATTGTTCGAATGGTTTCCATTTTGAACGATGGAACCTTGAGAAACTTGTTTAAGATCTTGAGATCTAAGATTGGTCTGAACGTTCCCTCTTTTTTGGGAACTATGAACAAATTGGAGTAGAACCCCATCCCTTGTTCTCCTAATGGAACAGGATGAATCACTCCCATTTTTAACAGGTCTTCTACACAACGTAAGAATGCCTGTCTTTTTATGTGGTCTGAAGACAACTGAGACCTGTGGAACCTCCCCCTTGGGGGAAGCCCCTTGAATTCCAGAAGATAACCTTGGGAGACTATTTTTAGCGCCCAAGGATCCAGAACATCTCTTGCCCAAGCCCGAGCGAAGAGAGAGAGTCTGCCCCCCACCAGATCCGGTCCCGGATCGGGGGCCAACATTTCATGCTGTCTTGGTAGCAGTGGCAGGTTTCTTGGCCTGCTTTCCCTTGTTCCAGCCTTGCATTGGTCTCCAAGCTGGCTTGGCTTGAGAAGTATTACCCTCTTGCTTAGAGGACGTAGCACTTTGGGCTGGTCCGTTTCTACGAAAGGGACGAAAATTAGGTTTATTTTTGGCCTTGAAAGGCCGATCCTGAGGAAGGGCATGGCCCTTACCCCCAGTGATATCAGAGATAATCTCTTTCAAGTCAGGGCCAAACAGCGTTTTCCCCTTGAAAGGAATGTTAAGTAGCTTGTTCTTGGAAGACGCATCAGCTGACCAAGATTTCAACCAAAGCGCTCTGCGCGCCACAATAGCAAACCCAGAATTCTTAGCCGCTAACCTAGCCAATTGCAAAGTGGCGTCTAGGGTGAAAGAATTAGCCAATTTGAGAGCATTGATTCTGTCCATAATCTCCTCATAAGGAGGAGAATCACTATCGACCGCCTTTACCAGCTCATCGAACCAGAAACACGCGGCTGTAGTGACAGGGACAATGCATGAAATTGGTTGTAGAAGGTAACCCTGCTGAACAAACATCTTTTTAAGTAAACCTTCTAATTTTTTATCCATAGGATCTTTGAAAGCACAACTATCTTCTATGGGTATAGTGGTGCGTTTGTTTAAAGTGGAAACCGCTCCCTCGACCTTGGGGACTGTCTGCCATAAGTCCTTTCTGGGGTCGACCATAGGAAACAATTTTTTAAATATGGGGGGAGGGACGAAAGGAATACCGGGCCTTTCCCATTCTTTATTTACAATGTCCGCCACCCGCTTGGGTATAGGAAAAGCTTCTGGGAGCCCCGGGACCTCTAGGAACTTGTCCATTTTACATAGTTTCTCTGGGATGATCAACTTGTCACAATCATCCAGAGTGGATAATACCTCCTTAAGCAGAATGCGGAGATGTTCCAACTTAAATTTAAACGTAATCACATCAGGTTCAGCTTGTTGAGAAATGTTCCCTGAATCAGTAATTTCTCCCTCAGACAAAACCTCCCTGGCCCCATCAGACTGGTTTAGGGGCCCTTCAGAACCATTATTATCAGCGTCGTCATGCTCTTCAGTATCTAAAACAGAGCAGTCGCGCTTACGCTGATAAGTGTGCATTTTGGCTAAAATGTTTTTGACAGAATTATCCATTACAGCCGTTAATTGTTGCATAGTAAGGAGTATTGGCGCGCTAGATGTACTAGGGGCCTCCTGAGTGGGCAAGACTCGTGTAGACGAAGGAGGGAATGATGCAGTACCATGCTTACTCCCCTCACTTGAGGAATCATCTTGGGCATCATTGTCATTGTCACATAAATCACATTTATTTAAATGAGAAGGAACTCTGGCTTCCCCACATTCAGAACACAGTCTATCTGGTAGTTCAGACATGTTAAACAGGCATAAACTTGATAACAAAGTACAAAAAACGTTTTAAAATAAAACCGTTACTGTCACTTTAAATTTTAAACTGAACACACTTTATTACTGCAATTGCGAAAAAATATGAAGGAATTGCTCAAAATTCACCAAAATTTCACCACAGTGTCTTAAAGCCTTAAAAGTATTGCACCCCAAATTTGGAAGCTTTAACCCTTAAAATAACGGAACCGGAGCCGTTTTTAACTTTAACCCCTTTACAGTCCCTGGTGTCTGCTTTGCTGAGACCCAACCAAGCCCAAAGGGGAATACGATACCAAATGACGCCTTCAGAAAGTCTTTTCTATGTATCAGAGCTCCTCACACATGCGACTGCATGTCATGCCTCTCAAAAACAAGTGCGCAACACCGGCGCGAAAATGAGGCTCTGCCTATGATTTGTGAAAGCCCCTAAAGAGAAAGGTGTCTAAAAAAGTGCCTGCCGATATAAACTTATCAAAATACCCAGATTAAATGATTCCTCAAGGCTAAATATGTGTTAATAATGAATCGATTTAGCCCAGAAAAAGTCTACAGTCTTAATAAGCCCTTGTGAAGCCCTTATTTACAATCTTAATAAACATGGCTTACCGGATCCCATAGGGAAAATGACAGCTTCCAGCATTACATCGTCTTGTTAGAATGTGTCATACCTCAAGCAGCAAGAGACTGCTCACTGTTCCCCCAACTGAAGTTAATTCCTCTCAACAGTCCTGTGTGGAACAGCCATGGATTTTAGTAACGGTTGCTAAAATCATTTTCCTCATACAAACAGAAATCTTCATCTCTTTTCTGTTTCTGAGTAAATAGTACGTACCAGCACTATTTTAAAATAACAAACTCTTGATTGAATAATAAAAACTACAGTTAAACACTAAAAAACTCTAAGCCATCTCCGTGGAGATGTTGCCTGTACAACGGCAAAGAGAATGACTGGGGTAGGCGGAGCCTAGGAGGGATCATGTGACCAGCTTTGCTGGGCTCTTTGCCATTTCCTGTTGGGGAAGAGAATATCCCACAAGTAAGGATGACGCCGTGGACCGGACACACCTATGTTGGAGAAAATGGGAGGGTACAAGAGACGGCCCATTCTGAGGGCACCAGGCCTGAAAACCCCTACCCAACAAAATCTGCTTCGTCCGAAGCCGAGAACAACTTTGAAAAAAACAAAGGAAGAGGCCCGAGGACATTGACCGCAGATAGTCCACAAGCCTTGCTAGAGACTGCAGGAACTAGACTCAACTGAGTCAACAGCCTCCACGAGAGACCATTGCCCAGCAGTCGGTCTACAAGCAACACACCCCTTAGTAAAGAAAGGGAACAAGCTACCGTATTCTTCCACAAAGAAGAAAAGACACAGAGAAAAACATGAATGTACTTGTAAAGTGCGGCTAATCCCCCTTAAGGGACTCAAGGTGCTGCACATCTCATCAACCTCGAAAGGAGGAGGCTGAGTAGACATTGCCGGGGATTGAACTTGCAACCCTCGGTTTGCTACAGTGCAGAGTTATCCACAGTACATTAGTATGCTGAGCTAGCTGTCTAGTTAGCATAAGGAACTCCAGACCAACAGAAACCCACCAGTCTCCTAGAAACAAGGGAAATCAATGTCCAGACCCCAGAAAAACAGAAACCACGGGAAAAGGCGTGAAGTCTGAAACAGAGAGGATCTTCCCCCAACACAGTGCAACCACACTCTTCAAAGCAACTGAAGACGAAGGTCCCCAAGTCACAAAAAGGTAGCTCAGAATACCGAAATATTGAGAAACAAAACCTCGTGCAGCAAGCTCAGATAGGTCTGACGAACAACACCTGAAGCAAAAACAATACACGCTGCCATCATTAAAAAATGACTCTAAAACATAAATACTTGCAGGGCAAGCAGAAAGCAGCTGAAGATAGGATTCTTCAGATTGCTAAGTATCCACTAACCAGCAGACAATGTTGCAGGCTATCAAAGAGCCGCCAGTCCTTCCCACAAATCTTGAACATAGAGAAAGGAGAAACCTCAAGAGGCTTACTATACCTTGAATGCTCCGAGGACGAATTTAGAAGAGCAACAGATCTCAGATACTGCTCCAACTCCGGACCAGCCCAAGCGAGAGAAAGACCCCAACCACAAGCCCTCAGGGAATGGAAAGAAAAGGGGGAACTCACCCACCTCAACAGAGCTCGGGTGCCAACCCAATCCGCTCCTCCAAAATAAGGCACTCCCAAGGAGAACCCCCGGGACCTGCAACAGAGAAAAGTACATAGATCCTTAGGAAGACCTGTCACAGCTCTCTTAGACAGTCTCTACGTAGAGAGATCAAATTCCAACAGGTGAATCAGAGCCCACAGAGCAGCAGATGCTGCCCCTTAAAGAGATAAGCCACCTGATCCAACATCCTACACACATGGCAAGACAAAGACCCTCCAGAGAGAGGAAACCCCAGCTCATAAGGAAGACAAACTATCCCCTCAAAAAGTAAGGGCACAGATAAGAACAGTGTACATGTCCACAAGACATGAAGCCATAGTATGATCAAAACAAAAAAATGAAAAAATCACCCAGACACCACTGTTGGCCCAACAGAGAAAAAAACTCCCCATGAAGAGGCGCACACTCCGTCTGAAGGAAAAGTCAGGCCTTAAAGTTTATAACAAGTACCCGAACGTGGATGTAAACTCTGGCCTTCCTGCGTGCAAGCTCAATTAGCTAGCCCCTATGTCGCAACATAGGGTCCCTGAAAAAACTGGGTCGTACTGAACCAGTCCACAGGATCATAAGTCTTCAGACATCCAAGAAGGATTCCCCGATCCCAAGGAACAGAACACTCTAAAACTGCATTCAGAACATAACTGATGACCATTTATCACCCAGGCCAATTCATATTCTTCGCAAGAAGTAGAGTCTGAATCAGAGACATCTGTCTCCAAAAAATCAGAATCAGAATCCTCAATAACTGAATAAAAAAATCTAAACGGCACCTTACACCCCCAATGGCTGGGGCACTCACCACCTCCAGTGAACCAGACACCAGCAGACTCGGATTTCTCCGTCGCCACGCGGTTAGTAATGCGGAAATGAAGTCACAAGGTAAACTGTGCAGTTCATGCAAAAGCGCGCCTGACCGTAAAGGCCGCGTCACTAGACATAGGCCGTTATGTTCCAAAATAGCCATGATCCGAAGCAACACTACACAGTAGCAGACAGAATCACATAACAACATGATTATAAACCCCCCTCAGGAGATATTAACCCTTGATTACGAGATACAAAAAGGAGCCTCACTGAGACCCGAAAGGTTGTAGCCCCTCTCAGATAAACAGTTGTATTACAATACATCCATGATGAAAGTAAAATAAAACAATATATGCCGTGGAACAGGAACACAGCCCTTCAAGTGTGACAGATAGTAGCGTCACTTCTGCCATGGACTTGAGAGAAAACAGCAGGCAGCAAAACTCATCAACGCCGATTGCTTGTGGAGCTGATAATATGAGTCAGAATGGTTTCGCAGAAAGACTCTCCCTGCATCTCCGGACTCTAACTTTCACCCATGCTCTCACTGAGAGGCTGACAGGACTACTTTAAACTCCAGTCCCATGCCGAAGAGTACTACCCTCCATAAGAGAATATTGAAAACTTCTGACACTTCTCTGCCAACCTCCTGGGACGAAAGGCAAAGAATGACTGGGGGATGAGGGAAGTGTGAGGAGTATTGCAGCCTTTGGCTGGGATGTCTTTGCCTCCTCCTGGTGGCCAGGTTCTGAATTCCCAAAAGTAATGAATGCAGCAGTGGACTCTCTGCATTTATGAAGAAAAAGTGGCCTATGCTGCTCTCAAGGGAAAGAGGGTGGTTTAGGAGATTGCTCCCCCACCTATTTCATGATTGTTTCGTTTTTACAGTTTGACAAATTATTATGTTTGCTGTAACGAGTGATGTTTTAATAGTTTGATGCAGCCATGAGTAGGTGTCCATGTCTTTTCAGCTTCTTAGAATATGTATTTTGTATGTTAAATAAGATGTTTTGTAAATGCTTACACTCAATAAAAACTATTTAAAAAATAAAAATGATAGAATTTTTAAACCATATGCAAGGAAGACAAAATGGTAATCAAGAAAAGCATTAATACAAGTAGTCACCACAGCTCTAACGTAAAGAGGAGTAATATGATCCAGGGAAGACCTCAACACAACAAGTATTCCCTTTAAAGCCTTAAACTAAGCTGCTTAAGTAGTAGCAGAAGCCCTCTGCCCTTTGTAAGGTAACAGTATGCAAACAAAGAAACAGAGAGTGAAGGAATTCTTAGTTGCTTCCACATAGAATTCCATGCATAAACAAAATCAAGAATTCCATGCATAAACAAAATCAAGAATTCAAGAAGTAGCTCCTTAGAATTCTTAAAGCTCAGAAACACTCCTAGCGGAAGAAATGGTAAACAACAACAGTTTCCAAGATAACCGTTGAAGATCCAACCATCTTAGGGAGCAACAAATTACTTGTTAAAAACAGCCTTATCCTCTTGCCTGATAAGCAAATGAGGTTTACAGGAAAAAGCTTAAAGCTCCGTAACACTTCGAGCTAAAGAAATGGCAAACAAGAACAGAATTTTCCAAGAAAAAAAGCTGAAGATCTGACCTTTAAGTGAGGGGCTTTATGTACCTTCAATACTTAATTCAGACTCCAAGGAGGAGTAGCTGGAAAAAGAATGTTTTAAATGTCTGAATATCTGAAAGTTTAGCAATATTCCTCTGATACAAAATAGGCAGAACAGAAATCAGGCCTCTCATAGAAGTGTAAGCCTTAGTTCAAAACCTTTTAAAGGAGATTTTGAATCTCTAGGCCTCCCTAACAAGTCAGATTTGCAGGATTACCTTGGGTGAGAGAACAGGAAATAACATAATTGATTCTTAACTGATAAATTAATTTCTTTCTTGGTGGTGATAGTCAACAAAAATCCTTACTTGGGGGAATTAATCTCCTGGCCACCAGGATGAGGCAAAGACACTTCACACAAAGCTTTTAGTATCCCTCCTACTTTATGTCTGAATCAATTATTAAAATGAGACATTCAATATAATTGTGGGCCAAAACTAGCATACAAAGGATCTAATAAGAAGGGCCCTTGCAGCAGAAGTTTGCTCCTTAGAGGAAGACAACACATTGGGTAAGAGAACATCTGAATAAAGTCCATAAACCATACACAAAATTTTATAAGGCCAAGCTGGAGAAATCAGAATCACTCAAACTTCCTACTCTTTGATTCTGGCTATCACTGTAGGTAGCATTACAAATGGAGGAAATATATAAATCAGCATGAAAAACCACAGGACCACTAACACATCCACCAGGTACATCTGAGAGACTTAAGTCCTGGCACAACACCAATGCAATTTATTCTTGAAGCGAGATGCATGATGCATCTCGGGCAAACCCTAGTGTCTTACAATCTTGATGAACATCTCCTGACGAAGGCAATGAAAACTGATTAAGTCAACATTCCAGTATCTGATCCCCAGGAATAGAATGCCCAAGATCAGATATTTGTTCTGTTTTGCCCACCTGCTTCCCTCAACAAAAAGGAGCTAAAGGTTTCTCCATGATTGATATATGCAAACTTTGAAATTTTCCAACTGAGTTCAGATGTAAGATTCCTGTTTGAAAAAGGATCAGCTATGCAGAATGATGAATTTCCAGAATATTAAAAGGTAACCCCCCCCCACCCCCCTCCAAGGAGACCAAAATCACTGAGCTCTTTGAGACTCCTAGACAGCCCCCAGCATAAAACAATGGTTTGCTGAAATTATCATCTAGTGTGGCCTCCGTAATGTGACTCCCTTCATAATGGATTGGTGACTCTGCTGACCTAGAGATATCCTCTGAAACAGATCCTTGTGATCTCTGTTCCACAAGTGCGACAATACCAGTTGAAGAGAGTGCAGGTGAAACCTAGCAAAGGGACCCATATTGGAAATGGTCACCAACAACCAAATAACTTCCATATAAAGTGTTAAAGTTGGAATGAGGATTGCTACAAACAAGAACACATTGACTGCAACTTGCTTCTGCACTCCTCTGTAAGAGATCATGGTCACAAAGTCTATGGCATATGCAAGGAAGGAGACTAAACTGATGAAGAGAACTCTTTGGTACATTTATGCCAAAGTGGCTGTGTGCTCCACTGCCTTCTGAATAGAAAACACCAGGATGAGGATTTTGGCTTTCTTCCACTAAGAAAAAGTATAATGCATATAGTTTCCTTGTAGCAGGTAGGAACCTTCAAAACTTTAGAATCTTAAGATCAGGAATAAGCCAAAATTCTAAGAACTAAGACCACATTGAAATAAGGAACTTGAGGAATGACTTATGTTACCTCAAAATCTGCAACACAAAAAGTTAACCTCTAACCTTGATTGAATCACTAGAACAAAAGAAGACATATCTCGTAAAAAAGGTCTCATAAACAAAATCTGTATCCCTTAAAAACTAGCTACAACATCCAAAGATTGAAAATAAATCTTGCCCAAATCTCACAACAAAGTCTCAGCTTGTTCCCGACAAATACAAAATTCTGAATGGGGCAAACCTTAAAGATCATACCCCTCAAACCACAATAGAAAGAAAAAATGCATTTCCATCTGTGGGAGCAGAGTCCACTGCTTCATTCGTTACTTGTGGGAATTAAGAGCCTGGCCACTGGGAGGAGGCAAAGACACCCAGCCAAAGGCTTAAATACCTTCCCCACTCCCCTCATCCCCCAGTCATTCTGCCAAGGGAACAAGGAACAGTTGGAGAAATATCAGGATATAAATGGTGCCTTAAGATTAAAATAAAATTTAGATCCGCTCACCGGAGAAACGGGCAGGGGCAGTGGACTCTCCTCCCACAGATGGAAATGAAATCATCAGGTAAGCATAATTTATGTTTTCCATCTTAATGGGAAGAGAGCCCACTGCGTCATTCATTACTTATGGCAACAAATACCCAAGTTCTAGAGGACACTGAATGAAAAAAAATGGGCCAAAGGAGGCGGACCCTAAACTGAGGGCACCACAGCCTGCAGAACCTTTCTCCCAAAAGTTGCTTCTGCCGAAGCAAAAACATAAAATTTATAAAATTTTGCAAAAGTATGTAAGGAAGACCAGGTGGCCACCTTACAAATCTGCTCCATAGAGGCCTCATTCTTAAAAGCTCAAGAAGAGGCCACAGCTCTAGTTGAGAGAGCCGTAATCCTCTGAGGAGGCTTGTGTCCCGCTGTCTCATATGCCAGACAGATCATACTCCTTAACAAAAAAAGATAGAGAAGTGGCAGAGGCCCTCTGTCCCCTGTGCTTCCCTAAATTCACAACAAATAAGGACAAAGTCTGTCTGAATGCCTTCGTGGCCTGAAGATAAAACTTCAAAGCCCGAAACACGTCCAAATTATGAAGTAACCTCTCCTTTGAAGAAGGGTTAGGACACAAAGAAGGAACTACTATTCCCTGATTGATGTTACTACTCGACAACACTTTGGGAAGGAATCCCAAACCAGTGTGAAGAACAGCCTTATCGGCGAGAAAAACTAAGATACAAATTCCTAAAGACAGGCCTGATCCTAACCAGGCTCTGAACAAAGGACTGAATGTCAGGAAGCTACCCGAACTTCTTATACAACAGTACAGATAATGCCGAGATTTGTCCCTTTAAGGAGCTGGCGGCAAGACCCTTATCCAGAATATCATGGAGAAAGGCCACAAACCTGAATACCCTGACCTTGTGCCAGGGGTATCGTCGTTCTTCACACCAGGACAAGTAGGTCCTCCACACCTTGTGATAGATGCGTTGAGTGACTGGCTTCCTGGCCTGAACGAGTGTGTCAATCACTCTTTCCGAAAATCCTTTGCTTGGCTAAGACTAGACATTCAATCTCCACGCAGTCAACATCAGAGAATCCAGATTTTGGTGTAGAAAAGGACCTTGAACCAGCATATCCCTGCAACAAGTTTAATTAAAAATAAATTGAAATGGGGGGGAGCCAACTCTTGAAGCGGCAGGATGAGTCTTGATGAAGCTCCTGAACAAAATAGACAACATTTAACTATTTGAGATTAGTGAGAAAAAATTTGATGTAACAAATGCTTTATTGAAGGAAACAGAAACATAACTTATACTTTGATTGCAGTTTGGAAGTGGAAATTTGACGGCTATCCTGACCTATGGTCTTCAAGAACGCCACATGCAATTCTGGGCCTTGCTTATTTTCTGTGAACCTTGTGGTGGCGGCCGCTGCATAAATAACAAAGACTACTAGCTATATTTAACCCACTCGCCTCTTGTTCACTGCGAGGACATATCATGGAGGTTGACATGTATGCTCTGACTAGATTGTGTGACCTACTGGATGCCTTTCAAGCCGTAATGGAAGACACAATTAAGATGGCGTTTTGGCCCCCGGTTGGTCCTACTCTGACGCTGGTTCCTCAGCCTAATCCTATTTTGCTGAAGCAGGTTGGTGACGGCGCTATGGGGCCCCGGCGCTTGCTGCCTACCTCTAGTACAGCACACACTGATTCAAAGCTGAGCCGCTTTGCAACGGAGTAGATGAGGAGGCCTGACATATCAGTGGATACTGGCTGTGATTATGGAACTCATACCAGGAGCGGCGGGAAGGCCTTTACTGATACAGAGGAAATCTGCGGTAAGGGCAGAGCAACAGGAGACAGGACAATAAAGCGACACCGGGCAGCTGAGAATCTGATATATACAGTGATCGCAAATAGGTACCTCTTGACAGTATATGGGTGCATTATCCCGGACTACCTGTGCAACATGATGTTTTATGAGAACTGTTGGCCGGCTGACGGTGGGACACTGCTGGGGGCTGATGCCTATGGTCCGGTGGATAGTGGGGCTATGGACAAATCCCCAAATGCTGGGTTTGGATGAACTCTTGAGATATGATACTGGCAAACACGATCTAAGCAAGTTGCCGGTGCCTTGATTTATGCTGCTTGAAACTGTTTAAACCTTTCTTATGGACGGCTTGCTTGGACTGTTGTTATCTGGTAGTACTAAGTTAAAAGCTCGTAGTTCCAAGAGCAAATGTTTTATCTTTGTTCATTGATCTTGCTTTGATACTATATTAGGCATTAGAGCTTTTGTTAAAAATAAGACGAGACTATGGATAGATATCTTATTAGCACATACATTTTAGCTATGCTTTATGTATCTCTGGTTTTTGAGCACTATATAGTACTTAAATTTGAATATACCCACCACTTTTTTAGACAGACAGATAGCTGCTATCTATGAATATTTATAGTTTCATGGGAAACCAAAGCCCATCACATATTATAGTTGGATGTTATTTCCTCTGTCTGCGGCCGAGGCGGGGGAACACGTCCTGGATAATAGTTGTTTCCAGATTGGTGGGTACATGCTACACTCTGATAACGCTCATCCCTTAATTAGTCTGTGTTTATACTAGGTTTATTAATATGCAAGTAGCATCAGATGTGCATAACTCTATATAGAATACTTTTATTACCTAGCTAACTCTATTTTGACATAGGTCCTTTAGACACATTGAGTTCCTAACTTTTCAGTTTGCTGCGTCTCCTAATCCCTTTGCAACTAGACATATGTCAGTAATACCCAAGTATATACACGTGGATTTAATAGGGCTATATTTTATTATACATACTTTGAGTTATCCCTGCTTATTTTTCACTTAGTTTGTTACTGAAAGAATATAAGATTGTACATATATGGGGGTCTAAACTCTGCTTTCTCAAATATATGTGTCATGTTCTCTTTGAGGAAATTGGTCCCTAATATGATCCATTGAGCCTATGCTAAAGATCCTATGAGTTTTAAGTGAATGTGCAGTATATTTAGTTGTTTAGATTACTGCGTCATTAGATATGCCATCTATTTTTGTACATTATCACTTTGCCTCAGGGGATATGCTGTTCTCCAGCATCCATAATACAATGGAAATATATACGATATTCTAGTGGACATGCCTTAGAGTGTCAGGTACTGGCGAGGTCATACAATACCTATATATTTCCATTCACTGGTAAAGGGTGATTAGTAAGACAGACCTCTTTTGTAGGTCCTGAGGAGTAAGCTTGTCACATGTCCTTTATAGTATGCTTTGTTCCCCCTTACCATTTTGCTTACTGGTTAAGCGTAAGGGCACAGACCCTATTCGAAACTCCCAATACTGTTTATACATGCCTATTACTAGTGATATTTGAAATGTTCCCCTTTCCCTTTAAAATGAGGTGCTGTTCTTTCAGACTGCATTGATATATTTACAGTATGATCATACTACATGTGAACTTGATTCTTTGACTTGGTTATTCATAATTCTCTGTTCTGACATCTGAGTATGAAGATGTATATTTTTTCTTGTGTATTTTGTTTGCATTAAACCTCAATTAAAAAAAAATAAAAAAATTGAAATGTCAATTTGATGAATTAAAGTGCCCTTGCTTTTTTTTTTAAATTGAAAACCAGGCACTAATTCATCGAAAATAGACCTTCACTTTAAGTGTTCTTGTAATTTTGGGAATCTTTGCCTACTCCAAGTGGCTAGGAATTGCATCCCAGGATTAATGGCGTATAGACTCTCACCACCTTATGAAAGAAAAATAACTCAGTGTGGTAGGGGAGTGCTGGCTCTAGAACGTAGAGGGGTTTGGCCAGCAATCCCACGTGATGATCTTGTGGACTCTCACAATCCTATGAAAGAAATATCACTTTAGTTTACAAATCAAAAGGAAATAAATAACTACTACATTCAATGTAAAATGCATGATTTTATACTAGTAAACTGTAATTTCTTACTAGTCAAGGACTGGTGGATATTTCCAGATATACATGTTTATTTTTAGGTTTCAGGGTTAAAAATCTGGAGAGTGCTGGTTCCCATAGCAGCACACTATATATCTGTGTTTATGTAGATATAAATAAAGCTAAATATGTTGTACATGCATACATTTTAAAACACAGGTCACACAACACATACATACAGAGTTGGTAACATATTTAAACCATGTGATTTGTCTAATGAGAAGTTATTTAGCAACTAGTAGTTATATACAAGAGAAAATGTGTATCATGGACAGAGCAGTTTAGAGAAGCAAAATTTCTGCATGCAACATTGTTAAAAACTAAAAAAGGGTGACTATATTTGGATGCTGTACTGGAGACCAATACAGCAGCTTCCCTGTATTTTGGTTCATTATAAAAGCAATACAGGGCTACAAATCCTATAGTAAAGTAAGGAAGGAACATAATAATCCAATAGCGGCTCTTTTGAAGCTTATTGTCTATATTGTGGTTTCAGTAACATCTAAATCTTAGTAAATCTTAAAGGGATATTAAGCCCAAAGAGCAGCAGATTTAAGAAACGTTTTAATTTACTCCTATTATCAAATGTTCTTCGATCTCTTGCTACCTTTATTTGAAAAATCAGGAATGTAAAGCTTAAGGGCCATTTTTGGTTCAAAACCCTGGGTAGCGCTTGTTGATTAGTGGCTACATTTAGCCACCACCTAAGCTTACATTCCTGCTTTTCAAATAAAGATACCAAGAGAATGAAGAAAATGTGATGATAGGAGTAAATTAGAAAGCCGTTTAAAATCGTATGCTCTATCTGAATTATGAAAGAAAAGAAATTAAATAATGTCTGTTTACAAAGCATGTGTTCCGTCATACCTTTTGTACGTTTCCATATCTCTGAATAGCATCAGATAGCTGACTCTTCAATCTGTCCAGCTGAAGCCGATCCTGCAAAAAAACAGGAAACATTCTTTTGTTAGCTGTATATCTTACAAAATTACAAATTTACTATCACATTACTTTATACAGCTGATTGATTCCTGAAGTTGTAATGAAGACTTTTAAAACACAGAATAATGAATAAAAGAATAAATAACTTAATAATTGTATTTGTTACTTTACCTAAACTGAAGATGTTAGATTTCTGCATAGAATGAGGCTAACAAATAATAAATACACTTTAGAACACATCCAATAAAAAATAAATCCTCCGTAATGTCAATGTTTCTACAGCTGAACATAATGTTTTGCTCATGTATACACTATCTGACCAAGAGTCTGTGGACACACTAATTTTTGAGTTCAGGTGTTTTACACCACAACCATTGCAAACCAGTGCATAAAAAATTATGATTACCAGATAATTTCATTTCCTTCTTTATAAGGAGAGTCCACTGCATAATTCCTTACTGTTGAGAAATACTGAACCTGGCCACCAGGAGGAGGCAAAGAAACCCCAGCCAAAGGCTTAAATACCTCTCCCACTTCCCCCAACCCTCAGTCATTCTCACAACAAAGTCTCAGCTTGTACCCCACAAAAACAAAATTCTGAATGGGAGGAAACCTTAAAGATCATACCCATCAAAACACAATAGAAAGAAAAAATGCATTTCCATCTGTGGGAGGAGAGTCCACTGCTTCATTCATTACTTGTGGGAATTAAGAACCTGGCCACCAGGAGGAGGCAAAGACACCCACCAAAGGCTTAAATACCTCCCCCACTCCCCTCATCCCCCAGTCATTCTGCCGAGGGAACAAGGAACAGTAGGAGAAATATCAGGGTATAAATAGTGCCAGAAGAGAATATAATTTAGAGGGCCGCCCATCGGAGAACACGGGCGGGGGCCGTGGACTCTCCTTATACAGAAGGAAATTAAATTATCTGGTAAGCATAAGTTATGTTTTCCTTCTTAATATAAGGAGAGTCCACGGCATCATTCCTTACTGTTGGGAAACATACCTAAGCTCTGGAGGATACTGAATGATAATGGGAGGGGAGGCACAAAAAGAGAGGCGAACCCTAATCTGAGGGCAACACAGCCTGCAAAACCTCAAAAACTCAAAGGGAGCCAGCTGTAAAACCTTAAGAACAAGATTCAGACTCCAAGGAGGAGCCTTAGATCTGAACACAGGTCTGGTCCTAATGAAAACATTAAGAAAGTACTGTACAGTAAAACAGACAGGGCCGAAATCTGTCCCCTAAGGAAACTGGTCGAAAGACCCTTCTCCAGTCCATCCTGGAGAAACGATAGGATCCTGGCAACCTTAACTTTATGTCAGGGGAATCCATGCTCTTCACACTAGAATAAATAAGTTCTCCACACCTTTTGATAGATGCGACGAGTAACCGGCGTACAAGCTTGAATGAGTGTATCAATAACTCTCTCAGAAAAACCTCTCTTGGCTAGGACTAAGCGTTCAATCTCCACGCAGTCAGCCTCAGAGAATCTAGATTTTGATGAACAAAAGGACCTTGCTCCAGCAGATGCCTGCAACAAGGTAACTTCCATGGAGGAGAAGATGACATCCCCACCAGATCCGCAAACCACGTCCTTCATGGCCACAATACCTGCTCCTGCTTGATGCGGGCCACTACACAAGGAAAGACTGGTAACAGCGCGAAAACGTTAATTAGATTGAACCTCCAAGGCACCGCTAATGCATCTATTAGCTCCTCCTGAGGATACCTAGACCTTGACCCATATGTGGGTATCTTGGTATTGAGATGAGATGCCATGAGATCTATCTCCGGCATCCCCCACCTGTTGCATATCTCCGCAAACACATCGGGATGGAGAGACCATTCCCCCGGATGAAAGGATTGTCTGCTGAGAAAATCTGCTTCCCAGTTGTCCACTCTCGAAGTGTAAATTGCTGACAGTGAACAGCTTTGGGCCTCCGCCCACTCCAGAATCCGAGATGCTTCTCGCCCCTCCATGATGGTTAATGTAAGCCACCGAGGTTATATAGTATGATTGGAATCTGATAAACCGAAATGAACCCAGAAGAGGCCAAGCCTTCAGAGCATTGAAGATTGCCCAAAGTTCCAGAATGTTGATCGGGAGGGAGCATTCCTCTAAACAGTGCCCCATCTTAATAGACTCTTGTCCGTAGTCACAAACTCCCAGGATTGTCTTAGAAAGGATGTCCTTCGGGACAGATTATCTGGATAAAGCTACCAAGAGAGCGATTCTCTCGAACAGCTGTCCAGAGAAATCTGTTGAGACAGATCTGAATGATCGCTGTTCCACTGCCTAAGCATGCACAGTTGTAATGGTCTGAGACGGAACCTGGCAAAGGGAATGATGTTCATGCTGGACACCATGAGACCAATTACCTTCATACACTGAGCCACAGATGACCTTAAGGAGGTCTGGAGGGCAAGATATGCCAAAGATAGCTTGCAACATCTCTGGTCGGTTAGAAATATCCTCATGGATATGGAGTCTATTACAGTACCCAGGAATTCCACCCTGGTGCTTGGAATAAGAGAACTCTTTTCTAAGTTTATCTTCCATCCATGCGATTGAAGAAGAGAGAGAAGAGATTCCAAATGGTCCTCAGCCAGACGCAAAGATGGTGCTTGTACCAGAATATCATCCATGTAGGGAGCTACTGCTATACCCTGGGTTCTGGCAACGGCTAGAAGAGCCCCCAGAACCATTGTGAAAATCCTTGAGGCAGTAGCGAGGCCAAACAGAAGTGCAATGGACTGGTCCAGGAATGCAAACCTTAGGAACTGGAAGTGATCCTTGTGGACTGGAACGTAAAGGTAAGCATCCTTCCTATCTATAGTGGTCATGAACTGCCCTTCCTGAACTAAGGAAAGGATGGACATTATTGTCTCCATCTTGAACGAGGGGGCATTTAGAAATTTGTTTAGGCAGTTTAGTTCTAGAATCGTGCAGAAAGTTAACCTCCTCCTTTGAGACCACGAACAGGTATGAATAGTATCCCAAACCTCTTTCTGCGATAGGAACCGGGACAATGCCTCCTAAAGAGGAAAGATCCCACACACACCCCAGAAAGGCTTCCCTCTTTTCTAGTTTGGAAGACAGGCTTGAGAGGAGAAATCTGCCCTTGGGTGGATGAGATTTGAAAACTATCTTGTATCCCTGAGTTATGACTTTCAGGACCCATGGATCCTGCACATCCCTGAACCAAGCTTTTAAAAACAGCTACAGTCTGCCCCCTACACGATCCAGCGCCGGATCGGAGGCTACCCCTTCATGCCGACTTAGTCTCGGCGGGCTTCTTGCACTGCTTGGATTTATTCCAGGATTGTGCCGGCTTCCACGTACTCTTGGCTTGCTCAAGCTTAGAGGAGGACTGCTATTGTTGGGATTTCTCAGAACCAAAAGGAACGAAAATTAGAGCCTTGTCCCTTAGACTTGTTCTTCCTATTCTGCGGTAGGAAGACACTCTTGCAGCAGGAGGCCTAGAGGTAGCAGACTCTGACCAAGAAAGACTCAGAGTGTGACCCATTCCGTGGATAATTGAAAAACAGATAAATCCAATAAATCACTAGATGACCCCTGGCCAGGAGAGCTATGTCTAACCATTCACTTGCGTTTGGCAGGGCGAGGTACAGCACTCAGGGCCTCAGACACTGCAGTCTTTAACTGCATGGTAAAGTCTGATGGTAAAAGGCTTCCTCTAGATGAAGGATCTGAAGTGCTGTAGGAAGCTGCATATGATGAGAGATGATGAGGGAGATGATTGATGGGTATGCACCTCACGGGACGGCAAGTCCTCAGAGGTGGACGGTTCAGTGGTACTAAAGGGGTTAACCTTCTTAGACCTAATAACTTTGTCAAGGCATGCGGAACATAGTTGAGAGGGCGGGCATACCAAGGCCGCCTCACAATATAAACAGGTATTACTATTTGGAATAGAGGGAGTACCCTTAAGAATATCAGAATTTTCCATAGCTTAAGCTAATGACAGTAGGACACCAAATAAAACAATCTTTTTATTTCTCACAAAAACGACACCTTTATACTCCCAATGGCTGGGGAACTCACCACCTCCTAGACCCAGACAATACAGAGAAACAACGTCTTCTCTGACAGCCAGCTCGGTCAGGAAAGAGGAAATTAAAGTGAGACCACTCCCGGTCACATGGTGCGCAAGCCAGGACCGCCCCAGCTATGAGAAAAAGCACGCCAAGCTACAAGCTGTGCAGCGTTCAAAGTGAAAGTAAAACCTGTGTGTTCCAGCCAAGTAACAAAAAAACAGTCTATGAGCGCAATAAAATCTCTCACATAAAACAGAATAAAATCAAAGCAACACATTTGATTAATCCACACTGTTCAATAATCCCCTCTCAGGAGATATTTACCAATGATTATTTTAAGATAAAAAGGAGCCACACTGTGACCCTGTCTTCTAGCATTTCCAACATATGTAAAAATTGAAACAATCTTATCAGAATCCATGCTGTGTAACAAGAACTCAGCCTCAAGTGTGACAGTCTTGTAGCATCACTCCTGACATGGACATGAGGGAAGAAAAACGAGCAGGCAGTGAAACTTGTCAACACTGATTTCTTAAGGAGCTGTTAGCTGGTAGTCTGGATGAGTTCGCAGAAAGACTCTCCCTGCATCTCCAGACTCTAACTTTTGTCAATGCTCTCACTGAGAGGCTGACGAGAATACTTAAAACTCCAGTCCCGTATTGAAGGGCAGATACCCCTCCTACGAAACTACTCTGAAATCTTCTGACACTTCTCTGCCAACCTCCTGTGATAAAAGGCAAAGAATGACTGGGGGATGGGGGAAGTGGGAGAAGTATTTAAGCCTTTGACTGGGGTTTATTTGCCTCCTCCTGGTGGCCAGGTTCAGTATTTCCCAACAGTAAGGAATGATGCCGTGGACTCTCTTTATATTAAGGAAATCCTGCACATAGCCATGAAATGTCTATAGACTAACATTGGCAATATAATGGGTCATACTAAAAAAACAAACAAAAAAACCCAGTGACATTAAATATGCCAACTCTGCCACAAGTCTGGCCTACTAGATCTGCCATGGTCAACAGAGTAAGTGCTATTATTGTGAAGAGGAAGCATTTAGGTGTAACAACAGCCCTGCCATGAAGAGTTAGAATCGGTAAACTCACAAAGTACAACCCAGCCAGGAAGCGTTAGAGCAGGTAAAATCACATGGTACAGCCCAGCCATGAAGAGTTAGAACAGGTAAACTCATAATGTACATCCCAGCCGTGAAGTGTTAGACCAGGTAAACTCACAAAGTACAGCCCAGTCGTGAAGTGTTAGACCAGGTAAACTCACAAAGTACAACCCAGCCATGAAGCGTTAGAGCAGGTAAAATCACATGGTACAGCCCAGCCATGAAGAGTTAGAACAGGTAAACTCATAATGTACATCCCAGCCGTGAAGTGTTAGACCAGGTAAACTCACAAAGTACAGCCCAGTCGTGAAGTGTTAGACCAGGTAAACTCACAAAGTACAGCCCAGCCGTGAAGTGTTAGACCAGGTAAACTCACAAAGTACAGCCCAGCCGAGAAGAGTTAGACCAGGTAAACTCACAAAGTACAGCCCAGCCGAGAAGTGTTAGACCAGGTAAACTCACAAAGTACAGCCCAGCCATGAATAGTTAGAACAGGTAAACTCACAAAGTACAGCCCAGTCGTGAAGTGTTAGACCAGGTAAACTCACAAAGTACAGCCCAGCCGTGAAGTGTTAGACCAGGTAAACTCACAAAGTACAGCCCAGCCGAGAAGTGTTAGACCAGGTAAACTCACAAAGTACAGCCCAGCCATGAATAGTTAGACCAGGTAAACTCACAAAGTACAGCCCAGCCGAGAAGTGTTAGACCAGGTAATCTCACAAAGTACAGCCCAGCCATGAATAGTTAGAACAGGTAAACTCACAAAGTACAGCCCAGCCATGAAGTGCGAGACCAGGTAAACTCACAAACTACAGCCCAGCCATGAAAAGTTAGAACAGGTAAACTCACAAAGTACAGCCCAGCCATGAAGTGTGAGACCAGGTAAACTCACAAACTACAGCCCAGCCATGAAGAGTTAGAACAGGTAAACTCACAAAGTGGGGCGGCTGAAGCGTGGAGCATGTAAAAATACCCTATCATTTGTTGCATCACTCACTACAGAGTTCCAAATTGCCTCTGGAAGCAATATAAGCACAATGACTGTGTCAGGAGCTTCATGATAATGGTTTCCATGGCCAAGAAGCTGTACACAAATCTCAACTTGCAAATTGCCAAGCGTTGGCTATAGTGGTTTAAAACATGCCACCACTGGACTTGGGAGCTGTGAAAATGTGTTCCCTCTAAGTGATAAATCTGGTAGTCTGATGAAAGAATCAGTGTGTACTGATGCAAGGAGAATGCTACCTAATGAAATACAGAGTGCCTACTATAAAGTTTGGTGGATGAGGGTTAATGGTCTGGGGATGTTTTTCAGGGTTTGAATAGGCCTCTTAGTGCCATTGAAGGGCCATACAAAAACATTTTAGACAATTGGGCCCTTTCTTGTTCCAGCATGACTTTCCCTGTGCACAAAATGAGGTAGATGAAGACATAGTTTACCAGTCTGGTGTGGAGTAACTCAACTGAACTGCACAAAGCCCTGACTCAACCCCACTGGACACCTTGAGGCCTGAATAGGGATGCTGATTCCAAGCCAGACCTCCTTCTCCAGCATCAGTGTCTGACCTCATAAATGCTCTTTTAGCTCAATGGGCACATATTACCACAGATACACTCCAAAACCTTGTGGAAAGCCTTCTCTGAAGAGAACTGCTGTTATAGCTGCAGGGGGGGGGGGGGGGGTAAATCTATATTAAATGTCCATGGTTTTGGAATGTGAGTACAACAAATATTAATTATAATGATTAATTATAAAATAATATGCATATGCGCTTTTGATAGCTTTATAAATAACAGAAAATGTTATAATAATATAAATTATTACACTGCCACCACCCGGATACTTCATAATTTCTCTAGAGACCACTGTGTATATAATGATGCAAAGAAAAACTGAACTCATAATTGTTATAAAATAACATGTTAATGTTTTGAAACAAGCATTTAAATAAATTAAAAAAAAAAAAACATAGCTCTATACAAAGTGTTCATTAAGTTGTGAACTTGAGAAAATCTCAAACAAAAGAAAAATAAGGCTGAATTGATTTAAAATCTTAATCACACGCAAGAAGGAACAAGCACTTACTCAATAAGCTCTAAAAATGGTCAATTACACAACAATTGGGCCAAAGCTTTAATTTATTTAAACATGCTATTGTGTAATGGAAAAAGGCAACATCTGGCATCAAACAAACATGCCAGGTATAACGACTAGTGAGGTAGAACTTTGTTTAATTTACAAGAGTCTACAAACCATCAAAATATTGTCAGGAGCAAAACAGAAGTAGCACAATCTTTGATAGCAGCACAATTAGTAACAAATCTGCATTCTAAAGTTAGCACACAGATTTCCTCAAATTCGCGATACCATCACATGTACTTAGGTGTACTTAGGTAGCAGGAGGGCAAATTATTGGTGTTTGTCTGTTCCTACCCTATAGATAAGGGGTCTCAAAGTAACGGCCCATGAACCGGCTCTACGTGGCCCGCAGGAATGGCCAACCAGGCATCTGGGCATGGTCAGATCCTTTGCTACCTTTAAGGCCTTACGGTCAACCGGCAGTTTCCTTTTTATTCATGGTGCCGACAGGAAGGAGTGATTAGTATGGTCTGCACCAGCAAGAGGTACAGATCAATTGCTTCCCCACTGGGCTACCAGGAATTATATATTTTTAACAGTTTTAACCCCATTGTTGGACCAACAGGGATTTATCCCCTCACTGTAAAAAAAGGAAATTTATGCTGACCTGAAAAATGTATTTCTTCTACAATACGACAAGTCCATGGATTTCATCCTTACTTGTGGGATATTATCCTCCTGCTAACAGGAAGTGGCAAAGAGCACCACAGCAGAGCTGTATATATAGCTCCTCCCTTCCCCTTCACCCCAGTCATTCGACCGAAGGTTTAGGAAGAGAAAGGAAAAGCTAAAAGGTGCAGTGGTGACTGAAGTTTGTAAAATAAAATATAATCTGTCTTAAAAATGACAGGGAGGGCCGTGGACTCGTATCATAGAAGAAATCAATTTATCAGGTAAGCATAAATTTTCTTTTCTTCTACAAGATACGATGAGTCCACGGATTTCATCCTTACTTCTGGGATACAATACCAAAGCTACAGGACACGGATGAAAGGGAGGGACAAGACAGAGACCTAAACGGAAGGCACCACTGCTTGAAGAACTTTTCTCCCAAAAACAGCCTCAGAAGAAGCAAAAGTATCAAATTTGGAAAAAGTATGAAGGGACGACCAAGTCGCAGCCTTACAAATCTGTTCAACAGAAGCATCGTTTTTAAAGGCCCATGCAGAAGCCACAGCCCTAGTAGAATGAGCCATAATTCTTTCAGGAGGCTGCTGCCAGGTGAATGATACTCCTCAGCCAAAAGGAAAGAGAAGAAAGAGAGGTAGCCATAGCTTTCTGACCCCTAGGCTTTCCAGAATAAACAATGAATAATGAAGATGATTGACGTAAATCCTTTGTCACCTGCAAGTAAAACTTCAAAGCACAGACCACGTCCAGATTATGTAACAGACGCTCCTTCTTAGAAGGATTAGGACACAAGGAAGGAACAACAATTTCCTGATTAATATTCTTATTTGAAACAACTTTAGGAAGAAATCCAGGATTGGTACGTAAAACCACGTTATCAGAATGAAATATAAGATAAGGCGAATCACATTGTAACGCTGAAAGCTCAGAAACTCTTTGAGCAGAAGAAATAGCAACTAAAAATAGAACTTTCCAAGATAGCAATTTAATATCTATGGAATGCATGGGTTCAAACGGAACCCCTTGAAGAACTCTAAGAACTAAATTCAAACTCCAGGGAGGAGTAATTGGTCTACATACAGGTTTAATTCTAGTTAGAGCCTGACAAAAAGACTGAACATCTGGCACATCTGCCAAACGTTTTTGAAGCAAAATTGATAAAGCAGAAATTTGTCCCTTTAAGGAACGTGCTGATATCCCTTTCTCCAATGCTTCTTGGAGAAAGGACATAATCCTAGGAATCCTAATTTTACTTCATGAGTAACACTTGGATTCACACCAATAAAGATATTTACGCCATATCTTATGATAGATTTTTCTAGTAACAGGTTTACGAGCATGTATCAAAGTATCAATGACCAAATCAGATAATCCTCGCTTAGATATAATCAAGCGTTCAATCTCCAAGCAGTCAGCTGCAGAGAAATTAGATTTGGATGTTGGCACGGACCTTGAATGAGAAGGTACTGTCTCAAAGAAAGTTTCCACGGTGGTAGAGAGGACATGTCCACCAGATCCGCATACCAAGTCCTGCGTGGCAAAGCAGGCGCTATCAGGATTACTGAAGCTCTCTCCTGTTTGATTTGAGCAATCACGCGTGGAAGGAGAGGAAACGGTGGAAACACATAAGCTAGGCTGAACGACCAAGGCACTGCCAGGGCATCTATCAGTTCGGCCTGTGGATCCCGCGACCTGGATCCGTAACGTGGAAGTTTGGCATTCTGACGAGATGCCATCAAATCCAGTTCTGGTCTGCCCCATTGGCAAATCAATGAAGAAAACACCTCCGGATGGAGTTCCCAGTCCTCTACTCCTGGGATGTAGATTGCCGACATATAACAAGATACTTCTATCATCGCTAAGGAACTTCTTGTTTCCCCCTGATGATTGAAATAGGCCACAGTCGTGATGTTGTCCGACTGGAATCTGATGAATTTGGCCGAAGCCAACTGAGGCCATGCCTGAAGCGCATTGAATATTGCTCTCAGTTCCAGGATATTAATTGGAAGTAGAGACTCCACCAGAGTCCAAACACCCTGAGCCTTCAGGGAATTCCAGACTGCACAAGTAGTAAGAAGTGAATACAGCGCCAACAAGAGGCCAAGGGATAAATATACTCACAGAGAGATAAAAGAAGATTATTTAATGAACCATGTTAAAAAGCATCAGTAATAAAAGACTATATATAAAAAATGTAAAAAGCACATATAAATAAAATTACAAATACAGGAATATCTTACAGAAGCTGCTCAAAGGGCCAAAGCTGATAATTACAATAAAAACAGAGGTAATAACAGGTGATCAGTGTGAGTGGTACACCAGAATAATAGTGTATACTAATAAAACAGAATAAGAGTGTATACTAATAAAACAGAATTAGCCTAAGTACAACTATAACAAGTGCATCAAGCAAAAAACTAATAAACAATAGTACAAACAATAGTGTTCAAAAATAGTGTTTCAAAAAAAGTGTTCCAAAAAATAAAAAATGCACTGCAGTGCAAAAAAAAAAAAAAAAAAAAAAATAGTGAGTGAGTGCAAATGGATATAAAAATGCTACCCTACTTAATCCAGTGAGGTTAAGATATAATTAAATAAAATACACAATATGCAATAACATAAAAAATAAAATACACAATATGCAATAACATACAAAATAAAATATAATCCAAAAAAGTGTTCAAAAAGTTGATCAACAAATGTTTTGTTGATCAACTTTTTGAACACTTTTTTGGATTATATTTTATTGCATATAACCTCACTGGATTAAGTAGCTAGCATTTTTATATCCATTTGCACTCACTCACTATTTGATCGTATCTATACAATTATTTTGCTACCCCTTTTTTTTTTTTTTGCACTGCAGTGCATTTTTTTATTTTTTGGAACACTTTTTTTTATTGCATATAACCTCACTGGATTAAGTAGCTAGCATTTTTATATCCATTTGCACTCACTCACTATTTGATCGTATCTATACAATTATTTTGCTACCCCTCTTTTTTTTTTTTTTTTTTTTTTTGCAATGCAGTGCATTTTTTTATTTTTTGGAACACTTTTTTTGAAACACTATTTTTGAACACTATTGTTTGTACTATTGTTTATTAGTTTTTTGCTTGATGCACTTGTTATAGTTGTACTTAGGCTAATTCTGTTTTATTAGTATACACTCTTATTCTGTTTTATTAGTATACACTTTTATTAGTATACATTCTTATTCTGGTGTACCACTCACACTGATCACCTGTTAATACCTCTGTTTTTATTGTAATTATCAGCTTTGGCCCTTTGAGCAGCTTCTGTAAGATATTCCTGTATTTGTAATTTTATTTATATGTGCTTTTTACATTTTTATATATAGTCTTTTATTACTGATGCTTTTTAACATGGTTCATTAAATAATCTTCTTTTATCTCTCTGTGAGTATATTTATCCCTTGGCCTCTTGTTGTCGCTGTATTCACTTCTTACTACTTGTGCATATTTTTTTGGAGGTTGGTTAGGATCTCTGTTTGGATACAGCTTGGGGATTACCTTAGCGCTTGTACACTACCCCTTTTTTCACTATTGAATTCCAGACTGCACGCCAGCCCAGAAGACTGGTGTCCGTTGTCACTATCACCCACGAGAGTCTGCAGAAAACATGTCCCCTGGGACAGATGATCTGGCGACAACCACCAAAGAAGAGAGTCTCTTGTCTGTTGATCCAGATTTATCTGAGGAGATACATTTGCATAGTCCCCATTCCACTGTCCGAGCATGCACAGCTGCAGTGGTCTGAGATGAAAGCAGGCAAACGGAATGATATCCATTGCCGCTACCATTAATCCAATGACCTCCATGCACTGAGCCATTGATGGCCGATGAATGGACTGAAGTGCTCGGCAAGTATTCAGAATCTTTGTTTTTCTGACCTCCGTCAGAAATATTTTCATGTCTACCGAGTCTATAAGAGTCCCCAAAAAGGGAACCCTTGTCAGTGGAACTAATGAACTATTTTCTATGTTCACTTTCCAACCGTGAATTCTCAGGAAAGACAATACTATGTCCGTGTGAGATTTTGTCAATTGATAAGTTGACGCCTGAATCAGAATATCGTCCAGATAAGGTGCCACTGCTATGCCCCGCGGTCTGAGAACTGCTAGAAGAGACCCTAGAACCTTTGTGAAGATTCTGGGTGCTGTGGCTAACCCGAAGGGAAGAGCCACAAACTGATAATGTTTGTCCAGGAAGGCAAATATTAGGAACTGATGATGATCCTTGTGGATAGGGATATGAAGGTAACCATCCTTCAAATCCACGGTAGTCATATATTGACCCTCCTGGATCATTGGCAAGATAGTTCTTAGTCTCCATCTTGAACGAAGGAACTCTGAGAAACTTGTTTAGACACTTGAGATCTAAAATGGGTCTGAAAGTTCCCTCTTTTTGGGAACCACGAAAATATTTGAGTAAAACCCCTGTTCCGGTTTTGGAATGGGACAAATTACACCCATGGTAGAGAGGTCTTTTATACAGCGTAAGAACGCCTCTTTTTTTATCTGGTCTACAGATAATCGTGAAAGATTAAATCTCCCTCTTGGAAGAAAATCCATGAATTCCAGTTGATACCCGTGGGTCACGATTTCCAGCGCCCAGGGGTCCTGAACATCTCTTGCCCAAGCCTGAGCAAAGAAAGAAAGTCTGCCCCCTATTAGATCCGGTCCCGGATCGGGAGCCACCCCTTCATGCTGTCTTGGTAGCAGCAGCGGGTTTCTTGGATTGTTTACCTTTATTCCAAGTCTGGTTGGGTCTCCAGACTGACTTAGATTGGACAAAATTCCCTTCCTGCTTTGTGGAGGAAGAGGAAGCAGAGGGTCCTCCTTTAAAGTTTCGAAAGGAACAAAAATTATTTTGTTTATTCCTCATTTTAACAGACTTATCCTGAGGTAGGGTATGGCCTTTACCTCCAGTAATGTCAGAAATGATTTCCTTTAACTCAGGCCCGAATAGGGTCTTACCTTTAAAAGGAATAGCTAAAAGTTTAGATTTTGATGACACATCAGCAGACTAAGATTTGAACCATAACGCTCTACGCGCTAGAATGACAAATCCTTAGCAATTTGAAAAGCGGCATCAGTAATAAAAGAATTAGCTAGCTTGAGAGCCTTAATTCTATAAAAAATGTCATCTAATGGAGTCTGAACCTTCAGAGACTCTTCAAGAGCATCAAACCAAAAAGCTGTTGCAGTAGTTACTGGAAAAATGCAAGCCGTAGGTTGTAAACGGAAACCCTGATGAATAAATAATTTCTTTAGAAGACCCTCTAACTTTTTATCCATAGGGTCTTTGAAACACAACTGTCCTCAATAGGTATAGTTGTACGCTTAGACAGGGTAGATATAGCTCCCTCCACCCTTAGGGATCGTTTGCCATGAGTCCCGAATGGTGTCTGATATGGGAAACATTTTCTTAAAATTAGGAGGGGGAGATAACAGCATACCTGGTCTATCCCATTCCTTTTTTACAATTTCCGAAATTCTTTTAGGAAATGGAAAAACATCAGTGTAAGTAGGCACTTCTAGATATTTGTCCATCTTTCACAATCTCTCTGGTGGTATCACAATAGGGTCACAATCATCCAGATTAAAAGTTATGAAAAAGAATGACAAGGCAGCACTCAGATATCTTTGATAACAAGTGGTTTATTTTTGCTCTTCCCAACATGTCAAAGACATAGATAGACCCCTAAAACAAATTTGTGATTAAAAAGGAGTTATATACACATACCAGGCCTGGTGAACGGAACAATTCCTTACATCAAATATGTAATTACTGAATACAGAGAAGCGCATTCATGTAACAAAAACGCTTCCATGTATAACATTTGTGTTAAGGATACAATAAGCAACAACAAACACCAATAGACATTAAGTTGCAAATGTCCAGAACCATCAGAGCACTTAGTGTGAATCACACGCTCTGTATTGCATGGGGAAGTTGCCTAGTAAAGTTCCAGCGTAACTGAATTTGAGCCAGCCAGCATAACAAGGAAAAAGCAGCCTCACCACCATTCGTACCAAGGGTACGATACCTAATCAAATCCCTCTCATTACAGTCTCCATGGACGCAGAAAAAACGTTTGACAAGTTGGATTGGTCTTTCCTCCAATCGACGCTAAAGAAATTTGGAGTAGGAGATGTTACCATTCAATGCACTTTTCAACTATATACTTACCCCTCAGTCCGGTTATAGGTTAATGGTAGGTTATCTGACTTATTTCCAATAAGAAATGGGATGAGGCAGGGTTATACATTATCTCCCTTGCTATTTGTTGTCAAAATGGAGATTTTGTTCTAACCTCTAGCATAAAAAACATAATTTATGTAAGAACTTACCTGATAAATTTTTTTATTTCATATTAGCAAGAGTCCATGAGCTAGTGACGTATGGGATATA
>NC_069503.1:1114813287-1114819811 GCF_027579735.1 Bombina bombina
GTAAAAGAGTATGTCCGGTGTGTGTGTGTTGTAAAAGTGTGTGTTGTAAAAGAGTGTGTCCGGTGTGTGTGTGTGTGTGTGTGTGTGTTGTAAAAGAGTGTATCTGGTGTGTGTGTTGTAAAAAGTAAATTTATGCTTACCTGATAAATTAATTTCTTTTACGATATGACGAGTCCATGGATTTCATCCTTACTTGTGGGATATTAACCTCCTGCTAACAGGAAGTGGCAAAGAGCACCACAGCAGAGCTGTATATATATAGCCCCTCCCTTCCCCTCCACTCTCAGTCATTCAGCCGAAGGTATAGGAAGAGAAAAGAAAAGGCTAAAAGGTGCAGAGGTGACTAAAGTTTACAAAAAATAAAGAAATCTGTCTTAAAAAGAACAGGGTGGGCCGTGGACTCGTCATATCGCAAAAAAAATTAATCAGGTAAGCATAAATTTACTTTTCTTTTACAATGATATGACGAGTCCACGGATTTCATCCTTACTTGTGGGATCCCAATACCAAAGCAAAAGGACACGGATGAAAGGGAGGGACAAAACAGGAACCTAAACAGAAGGCAACACTGCTTGAAGAACCTTTTCTCCTAAAAATAGCCTAAAAAGAAAAAAAAAAAAAGTATAAAATTTGGAACATTTGGAAAAAGTATGAAGGGACGACCAAGTTGCAGCCTTACAAATCTGTTCAACAGACGCATCATTTTTAAAGGCCCATGTGGAAGCCACAGCCCTAGTAGAATGAGCCGTAATTCTTTCAGGAGGCTGCTGTCCAGCAGTCTCATATGCCAGGCGCATGATACTTCTCAGCCAGAAAGAAAGAGAGGTAGCCGTAGCTTTCTGACCCCTACGCTTTCCAGAAAAAACAATGAATAATGAAGATGATTGACGGAAATTTTTAGTTGCCTGTAAGTAAAACTTTAAGGCACGGACCAAATCCAAATTATGCAACATACGCTCCTTCTTAGAAGAAGGGTTAGGACATAAGGAAGGAAGAACAATTTCCTGACTAATATTCTTATTTTAAACAACCTTAGGAAAGAATCCAGGTTTGGTACGTAATACCACCTTATCAGAATGAAAAATGAGATAAGGAGAATCACACTGTAGCGATGAAAGCTCAGAAACTCTTCAAGCAGAAGAAATAGCAACTAAAAACAGAACTTTCCAAGATAACAATTTCAAACGAAACCCCTTGAAGAACTAGAAGAACTAAATTCAAACTCCAGGGAGGAGTAATGGGTCTAAATACAGGCTTAATTCTAGATAGAGACTGACAAAAAGACTGAACATCTGGCACATCCCCCAAACGTTTGAGAAACTGAATTGACAAATCAGAAATTTGTCCCTTTAAGGAAATTGCTGACAACCCTTTCTCCAATCCTTCTTGGAGAAAAGACAGAATCCTAGGAATCCTAACTTTACTCCATGAGTAACCCTTGGATTCACACCAATAAAGATATTTACGCCATATCTTATGATAGATTTTTCTAGTGACAGGCTTTCTAGCCTATAGCAAAGTATCAATGACCGAATCAGAAAAACCTTGCTTCGGTAAAATCAAGCGTTCAATCTCCACGCAGTCAGCTGCAGAGAAATTAGATTTGGATGTTGAAAAGGACCTTGATTGAGACGGTCCTGTCTCAAAGGAAGTTTCCACGGTGGCAGAGAAGACATGTCCACTAGATCTGCATACCAAGTCCTGTGTGGCCATGCAGGCGCTATCAGGATCACTGAAGCTCTCTCCTGTTTGATTCGAGCAATCACGCGTGGAAGGAGAGGAAACGGTGGAAACACATAAGCTAGGCTGAACAACCAAGGCACTGCCAAGGCATCTATCAGTTCGGCCTGAGGATCCCTCGACCTGGATCCGTATCTAGGAAGCTTGGCATTCTGTCGAGATGCCATCAGATCCAATTCAGGTCTCCCCATCGGAGAATCAGTGAGGCAAACACCTCCGGGTGGAGTTCCCACTCCCCCGGATGAAAAGTCTGTCGACTTAGAAAATCTGCTTCCCAGTTCTCTACCCCTGGGATGTAGATTGCTGACAGATGACAAGAGTGGGCTTCCGCCATACGGATTATCTTGGATACCTCTCTCATCGCGAAGGGACTCCTTGTTCCCCCCTGATGATTGATATAAGCCACAGTTGTGATGTTGTCCGACTGGAATCTGATGAATTTGTCCGAAGCCAACTTAGGCCATGCCTGAAGCGCATTGAATATTACTCTCAGTTCCAGAATATTGATTGGAAGTAAAGACTCCACCTGAGTACAAACACCCTGAGCCTTCAGGGAATTCCAGACTGCACCCCAGCCCAGAAGGCTGGTGTCTGTTGTCACTATGACCCACAAGGGTCTCGGAAACAAGTCCCCTGGGACAGATCATCCAGTGACAACCACCAAAGAAGAGTATCTCTGGTTTCTTGATCTAGGTTTATCTGAGGAGATAAATCCACATAATCCCCATTCCACTGTCCGAGCATGCACAGCTGCAGCGGTCTGAGATGAAAGCAAGCAAACGGAATGATGTCCATTGCCGCTACCATTAATCCAATTACCTCCATACACTGAGCCACTGATGGCCGAGGAATGGACTGAAGTGCTTGGCAAGTATTTAGAATCTTTGATTTTTTTACCTCTGTCAGAAATATTTTCATGGCTACCGAGTCTATCAGAGTTCCCAAGAAAGGAAGTGAACAAGTGAACTCTTCTCTATGTTCACCTTCCAACCGTGAGTTCTCAGGAAAGACAACACTGTGACGGTGCAAAATTTTGTCAGTTGATATGTTGACGCCTGAATCAGAATATTGTCCAGATAAGGCGCCACTGCTAGGCCTCGCGGTCTGAGAACCGCCAAAAGAGACCCTAGAACCTTTGTGAAGATTCTGGGTGCTGTGGCCAACAAGAAGGGAAGAGCCACAAACTGATAATGTTTGTCCAGGAAGGCAAACCTTAGAAACTGATGATCCTTGTGGATAGGAATATGAAGGTAAGCATCCTTCAAGTCCACGGTAGTCATATATTGACCCTCCTGGACCATTGGTAAAATTGTTCGTATAGTCTCCTTTTTGAACAATGGGACTCTGAGAAACTTGTTTAGACATTTGAGGTCTAAAATGGGTCTGAAAGTGCCCTCTTTTTTTGGAACCACAAAAAGATTTGTCCTTGTTCTGATTTTGGAACTGGACAAATTACTCACATAGTAACAAGGTCTTTTACACAGCGTAAGAATGCCTCTCTTTTTATCTAGTCTACAGATAACCTTGAAAGATGAAACCTCCCTCTTGGGAGAAAATCCTTGAAATCCAATTGATAACCGTGGGTCACTATTTCTAGTGCCCAGGGGCCCTGAACATCTCTTGCCCAAGCCTGGGCAAAGAAAGAAAGTCTGCCCCCTACTAGATCCGGTCCCGGATCGGGGGCCACCCCTTCATGCTGCTTTTTGTAATAGCAGCAGGCTTCTTGGATTGTTTACCATTATTCCAATTCTGGTTGGGTTTCCAGACTGACTTAGATTGGGTAATATTCCCTTCCTGCTTTGAGGAGGAAGAGGAAGCAGAAGGTCCTCCCTTAAAATTCTGAAAGGAACACAAATTATTCTGTTTACCCCTCATCTAAACAGACTTAACCTGAGGTAGGGCAGGGCCTTTACCTCCTGTAATGTCAGAAATGATTTCCTTCAATTCTGGCCCGAAAAGGGTCTTACACTTAAAGGGAATAGCTAAAAGCTTAGTTTTTGATGATACATCAGCAGATCAAGATTTGAGCCACAACGCTCTACGCGCTAGAATAGAAAATCCTGCATTTTTCACCGCTAATTTAGCAATTTGAAAAACGGCATCAGTAATAAAAGAATTAGCTAACTTGAGAGCCTTAATTCTATCCAAAATGTCATGTAACGGAGTCTCAACCTTCAGGGACTCTTCCAGAGCTTCAAACCAAAAAGCTGCTGCAGTAGTTACCGGAACAATGCAAGCAGTAGGCTGTAAAAGAAAACCCTGATTAATAAACAATTTCTTTAGGAGACCCTCTAATTTTTTATCCATAGGGTCTTTGAAAGCACAACTGTCCTCAATGGGTATGGTTGTACGCTTAGCCAGGGTAGATATAGCTCCCTCCACCTTAGGGACCGTTTGCCACAAGTCCCAAATGGTGTCTGATATGGGAAACATTTTCTTAAAAGTAGGAGGGGGAGAAAACGGTATACCTGGTCTATCCCATTCCTTCTTTACAATTTCCAAAATTCTTTTAGGAACCAGAAAAACATCAGTGTAAGTAGGCACTTCTAGATATTTGTCCATCTTACACAATTTCTCTGGAGGTATCAGAATAGGGTCACAATCATCCAGAGTCGCTAAAACCTCCCGAAGCAACAGACGGAGGTGTTCAAGCTTAAATTTAAAGGACATAGTGTCCGAATGTGTATGAGGTAACACATACCCTGAGTCTGAAATTTCTCCCTCAGACAGCAATTCCCTGACCCCAACTCAGAACACTGTGAGGGTACATCGGAAATAGCTAATAAAGCATCAGAGGATTAAGTATTTACATTAATACCTGACCTACTGTGTTTACCCTGTAACACTGGAAATTTAGATAATACCTCTGTAAGGGTAGTTGACATAACTGCAGCCATCTCCTGCAGAGTAAAGGAATTAGACGCACTAGAGGTACTTGGTGTCACTTTTGTGGGCGTTAAAGGTTGTGACACTTGGGGAGAATTGGATGGCATATCCTGATTCTCTTCAGACTGAGAATCATCCTTAGGCACACTATCTTGACCTAAAATATGGTCTTTACAATGTAAGGCCCTTTCAGTACAAGAGGTACACAATGTAAGAAGGGGTTCCACAATAGCTTCTAAACTCATAGAACAATGAGATTCCTCAATGTAAGACATGTTGAAAAGACTAATAATAGCCACAGAAGTCGTTTAAACACTTTATTTATTGCTTTAAATAAATTTTTGAAAAATGTGTGCTGCACCTTTAAGAAAGAAAAAGTGAACAATTTTTCCAAAACTGCTTAAATAACATTCATTTGTCTCCAAAATTAACAAAAACTTATTGGTATATCCAAAAATTATTGCACCCTATGAGAAAAGGTGAAAAATAAGGCTCTAAAGTGAAAAACAGAATTTATGCTTACCTGATAAATTACTTTCTCCAACGGTGTGTCCGGTCCACGGCGTCATCCTTACTTGTGGGAATATTCTCTTCCCCAACAGGAAATGGCAAAGAGTCCCAGCAAAGCTGGCCATATAGTCCCTCCTAGGCTCCGCCCACCCCAGTCATTCGACCGACGGACAGGAGGAAATATATATAGGAGAAACCATATGGTACCGTGGTGACTGTAGTTAGAGAAAATAATTCATCAGACCTGATTAAAAAAAACAGGGCGGGCCGTGGACCGGACACACCGTTGGAGAAAGTAATTTATCAGGTAAGCATAAATTCTGTTTTCTCCAACATTGGTGTGTCCGGTCCACGGCGTCATCCTTACTTGTGGGAACCAATACCAAAGCTTTAGGACACGGATGAAGGGAGGGAGCAAATCACAGCTTGCAAAACTTTTCTCCCAAAAATAGCCTCCGAAGAAGCAAAAGTATCAAATTTGTAAAATTTGGCAAAAGTGTGCAGTGAAGACCAAGTCGCTGCCTTACATATGTGGTCTACAGAAGCCTCGTTCTTGAAGGCCCATGTGGAAGCCACAGCCCTAGTGGAGTGAGCTGTGATTCTCTCAGGAGGCTGCCGTCCGGCAGTCTCATAAGCCAATCGGATGATGCTTTTAAGCCAAAAGGAAAGAGAGGTAGAAGTCGCTTTTAAGCCAAAAGGAAAGAGAGGTAGAAGTCGCTTTTAGACCTCTCCTTTTACCAGAATAGACAACAAACAAAGAAGATGTTTGTCTGAAATCCTTTGTAGCCTCTAAATAGAATTTTAGAGCACGGACTACGTCCAAATTGTGTAACAAACGTTCCTTCTTTGAAACTGGATTCGGACATAAAGAAGG
The DNA here is from genome assembly GCF_027579735.1 of Bombina bombina. NCBI lineage: Eukaryota > Metazoa > Chordata > Amphibia > Anura > Bombinatoridae > Bombina > Bombina bombina. Next base: position 1,114,819,298 of record NC_069503.1, read on the forward strand.
TACAACTATCTCCTGGTTAATATTCTTGTTAGAAACAACCTTCGGAAGAAAACCAGGCTTAGTACGCAAAACCACCTTATCTGCATGGAACACCAGATAGGGCGGAGAACACTGCAGAGCAGATAACTCTGAAACTCTTCTAGCAGAAGAAATTGCAACCAAAAACAAAACTTTCCAATATAGTAACTTAATATCTATGGAATGTAAAGGTTCAAACGGAACCCCTTGAAGAACTGAAAGAACTAGATTTAGACTCCAGGGAGGAGTCAAAGGTCTGTAAACAGGCTTGATCCTAACCAGAGCCTGAACAAATGCTTGAACATCTGGCACAGCTGCCAGTCTTTTGTGTAGTAAGACAGATAAAGCAGAGATCTGTCCCTTTAGAGAACTTGCAGATAATCCTTTCTCCAAACCTTCTTGTAGAAAGGAGAGAATCTTAGGAATTTTTATCTTATCCCATGGGAATCCTTTGGATTCACACCAACAGATATATTTTTTCCATATTTTATGGTAA